>NC_142941.1:17520815-17625815 GCF_046866305.1 Octopus bimaculoides | reverse complement strand
TATATGTATATATATATATGTATATATATACATATATATGTATATATATACATATATATATATATACGTATATATATATATATATACGTATATATAGGTATATATACATATATATATGTGTGTGCATATATATATGTGTGTGCATATATATATGTGCATATATGTATATATGTGCATATATATATATATACATATATATATATGTATGTATATATATATGTATGCATATATATATGTATACATATATATATACACACATATATATATATGTATACATATGTATATATATATGTATGCATATATATATATGCATACATATATATATATACATATATATGTATACATATATATGTATACATATATATATATATGTTTATATATATATATATATGTTTATATATATATATATATATATATATATATATATATATATATATATATATATATATATATATATATATAAACAATACATGAGTATATGCATATATATGTACATGTATGTATATACGTTCATCTACATGTACATATAGATACATAACTGGGTACATGACGTGGCAAAGAACAAGGACAAAATGGTAAACAAGGTGCAACAAACAAGCAAGCCACATAGAAACATAACCTTCATCAGCTGCCACCATTAAAACTCCGGCGTTTCGAAGAATTAAGGCAGTACGCATCGTTAAAATGGTTCTTCCCACGAACACAAATTAAATTGTTTTCGTGGAGGGTAGTGGCGGACGGAAAACAAGACAGGAAAACGAAACGGTGAAATATATATAAGTATACACACACACACACACACATATTGATATAATGAGTTTGAAAGAATTTTTATAAAAACAATACAAATAATAATTTATAAAGCTGGAAAAGAACTCGTAGATGCAACCCCCCCCCCCCACACACACATATACGTGCGTGTGTTTGTGTGTAAACGACTTCCATTCTTCCCGAGCATAAACTAATACACTTGTTTTTTGTTCCTACACCTATCTTTGTGTTTTGTTTTCTGTAAATTTGAACTATATATATATATATATATATATATATATATATATATATATCTGTCAATCCCCTCACAAGGCTTTGGTTAGCTTGGCTTGAAACTATAGTAGAAGACACTTCTCTAAGGTGTCGTGCATTGGGGCTGAACGCAAGCCCGTATGGTTGGGAAAGAAAGCTTCTTTATTACACAACTATACCTGTACGATAAAAAAAAAAACTCGTCTAGTTTTGTTCCTTACTTAAAAAATAATTTTCGGATTACTCTATAAATCATTTGTTACAGAGGCGTAGCGTGGAGTGTTCAGACTGCACAGAGAAGCCAATTTACATTTTAGGGTCTTTGCTGTAACGGAAGGTATGTTACCCAATATCATTCAGCAACCGCTCGAGTTAGCATTTTCAAGGCGTCTTTCTTTTCAGCTGCGGTGAGTGCAACTGTGCGACAATCATTATGTACACGATTCTCACCAATGACTTCCTGATATATACTAACACACATCTCTGCAATCCAAAATACCTTGTGCCCAGTGCTGGATTTACAATTGTGCCTAGGGTGGGGGCGTCTTCATACCCAAAAAGTATTTTACGGCGAATTTCTTGAGCATGTGTGCCTGACTGTCCAAGTAAGAGGCCTCATAACTTAACTATCACAGAGCCACATTTGTCCTAAATCCGGTACTGCTTGCGCTACTTAATCCTCCCACTGTAAAATACTAATTTCGAATTTTGGTAGAAGGCCAGCAATTTCGAGGGAAGAAGTCGATTACATTGACCCTTGTGTTCAACTGTTATTTTATCGACCCCTAAAGGATGAAATGTCTCATAGCAACCATACATACATAAATAATAGTAAACCACGAAAACCAGATTTTTTTCTAACGCCAAAAAATACTTGAGTTCTGATCGGCTGTTAACTCTTTACAAAGCTTAAGTAAAACTCAACATCGGAGTATTGCTGACATTTCTATAGGATTATGCTTATCTATTAATTGCTGTATGATATTGCTTTCAAATTTTGGAATAAAGCCAGCAATTTCGGGGGAGGGAGTAAGTCGATTACATTGACCTCAGTGTTCAAGAGGCATTTATTTTTCTACTATAGGCACAAGGCCTGAAATTTAGGGGGAGGGCGCCAGTTGACTACATCGACTCCAGTGGGTAACTGGTACTTATTTAATCAACCCCGAAAGGATGAAAGGCAAAGTTGACCTCGACGGAATTTCTTCTCAGAACGTGATGACAGATGAAATGTCACCAAGCATTTTGTTCGGTGCACAAATGATTCTACCAGCTTACCGCTTAATAATAATGGGTTAAGATAGAAATAGAGAACAAAGACAACAGCAACGGAGATGTGAGGAAATGAATGTAGACGAACGTCAAGAATATTTAAAGAAAGCTAAACTATGAATGCTAAAAAAATGCAAATCATCCTTTCTTTCTAAATAGGTCCTATTAATTTTTCTCTCTCGTGGAATCTACACGTGTCCTACTTGTTTTAATTATGCAAAACACCCAATGCTTATACGTATCCTTTATTCTTTTTATATACGTCGAAGTCTTATGTATGGTTCCAGTATCAGTCCCACTGCACGGCACATTGGGAAGATGGCTTCTACTATAGCTCCAGGTCGACAAAATCCGTGTAAGTGAATTTAGTAGACGGTGTATAGTATAGTATATATATATATATATATATATATATATATATATATATATATATATATATATATGTGTGTGTGTGTGTGTGTGTGTGTGTGTGTGTGTGCGTGTGCGTGTGTCTTTGTATTTGTTACCACCACCTCTTGACAACTAGTGTTTGTCTGTTTACGTCCTTCTGACTTAGCAGTTTAGCAAAAGTGACCCAAAGGATAAGTTGCAGCCTTTGTTGAAAAAAAAAAGTACTGGAGTCGAATAGTTCGGCTACACACACACACATGTACACACACACACACACACACACACACACACACACACACACACACACATATACATACATAAATGTACATATACATGTACATATACATATATATACATACATATACAAACATATATATATATATATATATACAAGAATAAGGGCAGAGAATCGTCAATTAATAATAGAATTAATAATTAACAATTCTGCCAAGTAGTTCAGTATGAAAAAAACCTTTATCGGTAAGACTATTTATCATTATAAATATACAGGGATTAGCAATTGAGTTGCTTCTCCAACATACTGAAAATTTAGAAATAGCAGTCAAAGAACTACTGATTCCAAACTACAAATTTTCTCCAAAGTGGATGGCGATATTTATGGCACACATAGAACAAAAAACCGGAGGGAAAAGCGTAAACAAGCCAAGTCTTTAGTTAATTGGATACGAATCGTTTCATGGTTAAGTGAATGGAAATTTCACTATTCCAATCTTCAGCCTCAATATTCTGATAAATTTGAAAGTGTCTCTAAAAGAAATTCACGGTAATCTTTGGCCATGCGACACCAAAAATCAACGATAAGAAAGGCACTTACGAATTCATCGGCTAGCGAGTTCAGGCACCTCACCTCAAAGAAATCTATTCCATGTGCGTCACAAATAGTCCCGTATGAAAAAAAGTTCCGTGTCGAACTGGATTACGGTTTAGCCATCTAACTTAGAGATATCAAATATAAAATATACAAGAATAAGGGCAGAGAATCGTCAATTAATAATAGAATTAATAATTAACAATTCTGCCAAGTAGTTCAGTATGAAAAAAACCTTTATCGGTAAGACTATTTATCATTATAAATATACAGGGATTAGCAATTGAGTTGCTTCTCCAACATACTGAAAATTTAGAAATAGCAGTCAAAGAACTACTGATTCCAAACTACAAATTTTCTCCAAAGTGGATGGCGATATTTATGGCACACATAGAACAAAAAACCGGAGGGAAAAGCGTAAACAAGCCAAGTCTTTAGTTAATTGGATACGAATCGTTTCATGGTTAAGTGAATGGAAATTTCACTATTCCAATCTTCAGCCTCAATATTCTGATAAATTTGAAAGTGTCTCTAAAAGAAATTCACGGTAATCTTTGGCCATGCGACACCAAAAATCAACGATAAGAAAGGCACTTACGAATTCATCGGCTAGCGAGTTCAGGCACCTCACCTCAAAGAAATCTATTCCATGTGCGTATATACATACATATATGCATACACATGTATACATATATACATACATATATATGTATGCATATGGACATGCATCCGTGTGGTAGGTATAAAAAAGGCAGTTAACGACAGCAACAGGATCCAAGTCATCTGGTGCTATGTGTAGACACGACTCGCATGAATAGATAATAATGACAATAATAAAACAATTGACATTGATAAGTCACAAATCACTTGACAGAACAGAAAGATAACATATCACAAGAGCGACAAAAGAATACGCGAGTGCGCGCGCAATCACACACACACACACACACACACCACATACACACAGTGTACCGACACACACAGTAAGATAGACAAAAGAAATGTATTCAAAATTTGGGTCGTAGTTAGGTATTTGTATTAAGAGTGTGTGGACATTCTCTTGAAAGTCATTGGCTGAAACTCGGGTGTAGTTGCTTTGGAGACTATCATCTGTAGTGGAAGTTGCCCAAGGACCCTGAATAATCAGATCATGTTTTTGTGAAACTTTAAAGTAACGTAGATTTAAGTAACAAACTGTTAACATACATAGATACATACACAAGTGTGTGTGTGTGTTTGCGCGTGCGTTTATTGTTGCTTTTTTGCGTATGTTGTCTTTCAGTGATTTGTCAAGTGATTTGTGACTTGCCAATTGTTTTATTGTTATTATTACCTATTCATGCGCATCGCGTCTGCATTTAGCACTAGACAGATTTATACAAAATATGTAATACACACACACACACACACACACACACACACACACACACACACGTACATATGTATGTATGTATGTATGTATGTATGTATGTATACATCTAGGGAGCCCTCCACGTGTACTCTTATTCCTGAGTGTTCCTACGCATCTAATACATACGACGTCAGCCTTCTCTCTCAGCCTACCTTTGCCTCGCTACCCCATATGTGCGCCCATGCGATACTTTAGGCACACCATAAAGAAATTCTACCCATTCATTTTCTGAACATCGAGCATGGTCATTTCGTTGCCTTCTTTCTTACTGATTAAGTCCTACCTTCTTTCTTACTAATTAAAACTTTAGTTTTTACTGAGATTACTTTGGCATCTCTTGATTCCAGGCTTTTGCTTCCATGTCAGGAATTTCTTTACTAAATTCACTACAGGTTTAGCTATAAGAAGGGGATCATAAGAACACCGAAATTCCCACAAGCAGCCGATTTAAAACTTCTTGGCTATGGATTGAAGTTATACATTAATCAAGAGACGGATGAGAACAAAGCCCTGATGGACACTAAAACATTTGCTGAACTCATCGCTTTCACGTTGCTGACGGCACTTCTGTACCTGGCTTGCAGAGTTCTCGCAAGCCAATCACGTATGATTTACCTGATTAGTAACCCTAGTGATCATCGAGCTACAGAGCGTGGAACCTTGTCAAACAGGCCAAACAAATGTTAGATAGAGTGACTATCTCCTAGCTAAGTACTTTTTCTGCTGTTGTCTCACTAAGAAGAGGGGATCGAATATTACTTATCCCTGACACAAAGCCGAACTGCTATACTCTTTTAGTGACTTTCATAATCTGATCCATCAGTTTGATACCTCTGTAGTTGCTTCTTTCTAGCGGTTCTCTTGTAGCAGTTGAAAACGATGCTGCTATGCCAATTATTGGATATGGCACTTCCCTGCACAACCTGATTGACTTATACAAGTGAGCACGTGATCTACCTTACCAGATACTTTCAGTCACTATGTCTGATGACCCTTTCCGTGCAATGGTTGGTCCCTATGTTGGATCTGAGATCTTGTGAGCAATATTTTGTATACAGCGATCGAAAGGATGAATAGTACAACCCGTACCGTGAATCCCCACTGGTAGGGACGTCGAAGGTCAGTCAATCAAGCAATGTTGGATCTACTTGTAGGTCTCTCTCTCTCTCTCCGTCTCTCTCTCTCTCTCCGTCTCTCTCTCTCTCTCTCTCTTTCTCTCTCTCTCTCTCTCTCTCTCTCTCTCTCTCTCTCTCTCTCTCTCAACAACCTCTTGCAATAGCATATACATTCTCTCTCTTTTGGGCATCAGTGAAAACAAGTACGCTACAATCTTTTTGCACACTTCCACCAACACCGTCTCGATTCTCACTGGTATACTGGTTATACATAAACATGTATGAACTTGAAGCTTCTCTTAGCTACTTAATATTCTTCTTTGCTCCTTCACTTTCTTCCAATCTTTCTAAACTTATCTTTTAGCATTTCTGGCTCTATTCATGTGACATCACCGACAACATAGAGGAAGGGTAAGTAGCTTGCTTACCAACCACATGGTTCCGGGTTCAGTCCCACTGCATAGCACCTTGGGCATGTGTCTTCTACTATAGCTTCGGGCCGACCAAAGCCTTGTGAGTGGATTTGGTAGACGGAAACTGAAAGAAGCCCGTCGTATATATGTATATATATATATATGTGTGTGTGTATGTGTGTTTGTGTGTCTGTGTTTGTCCCCCACCCCAGCATCGCTTGACAACAGATGGTGGTGTGTTTACGTCCCCGTAACTTAGCGGTTCGGCAAAAGAGACCGATAGAATAAGTACTAGGCTTACAAAGAATAAGTCCTGGGGTCGATTTTCTCGACTAAAGGCGGTGCTCCAGCATGGCCGCAGTCAAATGACTGAAACAAGTAAAAGAGTAAAGAGTAAGTCACCTTCAGCTTGGAAGTTTGTACCAGCCATAAATCTGTTCTGGTGCTCACAAGATGTCTTGTACAAACTCCTGGCTGTTTCCCGTATCATAAACCACTATCTCTTCCTCCCTCCACACCCCATCATATTCGTTAGTCAGTTATTGGTAGATGAGATACATTAATGGATTAGATTTGCATTTTACATATCACTTTTTATATAAAAAGCCCTATAGTGTCACACTTTATGATGCGCACCTCCCCTGCTTGTGATGCCAACGTCCAGGAACGGAGACCTCAGGGAACCCCTCAATACAGACATGACAACACAATCTCTTTCAACATTATAAATATAACTACCCCTCGGTTTATACGGTAATCAGTTTGTACGGCTTTACTTTAGCACAACTTCGGTTCTAGTATCTTTTATCTTTTACTGGTTTCAAACATTGGACTGCGGCCATACTAGGTCAACGCCCTGAAGAGGTTTAATCGAAAAATTCGACTCCAGTGCTTAACTTTTTGAAGTCAGATGCTTATTCTATTGGTCACCGGTTGTCAAGCAATGCCAATGGTAGGAGACAAGCACAAAGACATACATTATATATCTCTATCCCCCCTCCCCCTCTCTCTCTCTATATTAAACTACCTTTTTGACCCGTTGGGTGTCACTGACGGTTCAGGTTATAAAACGTTGAAGCTGATTTCAACATTGCATTGAAATGAAAGTTAATTTTTATGATGATTCAGTTAAATATTTCACTTTGTTCGTGTCATCATAGGTCTGGTTTACAAGTTCATGTTTAAGGTTTTATTGATTATTTACAGGATCTAATAGAAATAGAACTTCCTGGATAAACGTGAACTCCAGTAACAGCATTTATTTATGGCATATGCTCACACTTCTGCAAAAATGGAAAAGGAATTGTTATATAACTTAAGCATAAAATTAATGGAAACAAATTTTCCCATTTCAAGGTTATGTTACTTTCGGAGTATTTTCCCATTATGCACCGTTTTGGCTATTTATGAAGGTAACCCCCCCCCCCCCTATAAACCGCGTATTTCGGAAATCTGTGGTCCAATTTACGCGAAACTTATTTTATTCCGTTTGTATTCACATTTCAGGGGTGACTTACTTTTAAAGTATTTTCTCCATTATGCGCCGGTTTGGCTGTATTAAATTACAGACAAGCATGCACGCTAGCAAGCACACAAACAAAACTGGCATAACTATAGATGTGTACACCCCACCGACTTTGTTGCCTCATAACTTCCAGAAAAATGGATACTTTTTGACGAAATTTTCAACAAATACAGCTAATATGCTGTGGATTCAGAGTATATTTGGATTTATGGGAAAGAAGTTTTTCGAGGGGGTACGGAGAGTAGTTTCGGAAGGAAAAAATGATAATCAGATGGGGCAATGTCCGGCGAATATGGTGGGTGGGGCATCGTTTTCCATTCAAACTGCTAACCTTTGGAATGTCATCCTCATTGTATGTGGCCAAGCATTATCCTGATAGAAGAAAGCCTTTCGTCTGGAAACCGAAGATGATCGTTATTCTTCTAGCGCTGACTTAAGCCGCCCAGGCTGCTCGCAGTAGATCAATTTTGTTATTGTTTGGTTTGGGTTTAAAAGTTCAAAGAGGACTAAACCTTTCATATCCCACCAAACATATAACAACATTTTTACGTGGTTGAAGACATTCTTTAGCCTGGAGTGCCGGTTTTTTTTCTCCTTTCCCTACCCGCTGTCTTCGGCGCTTTGACATTTTTATGGAGAACCTATTTCTCGTCACCAGTCACTATTCGGTCAAAAAAAAAAAAGTTCATTCATGAGACGTGACAGCAAAGGAGAGCAAACGTTCACTTTCTTTGCAGGACGTCTTTGTCGAGCTCTGCAGATCTTCCAGGATGAGGCTCGTCTTCTAGGCTGCAGCTTCTGGCTCGGAATTTCTGGAACTACTGTTGACATTGGCTTACCCTTATTGTCCGATCCCCATATATTCTGCATTGATATTCCTCGCACTTTCCCTTGCGTTATTTGCCTTTATTGAACTCATAAAGCAAAATATGCCGAATATGCTCCTTTGTCACTTCCATTATGGCTTTTAAAAAAATAACTGTTAAAATCGAACCGAACTCTTCAAATCTTGCACTAAGAATAAGTATATGGTAAAATTTCAGCAAGTTGATGCAGGTAGTTTATCCCGTTCCCCTCCGACTTTTTAGTTCATGCAATTGAAAAAACTGCATTATTTATGACACACACACACACACACACACACACACACACACACACACACACATACACACACGCACAAGTACTTTTGTCCCATTTTCTATCGAAAATAATATGTTTTTTTTCTTATGTATGATAAATGTTTTAAAGTTGCTGCATATCCAGCAATTACATTCTCTCTGATTTTTTTCTATTCTTTATAACAGCTATAACAATTACTTCGTTTATATTAGAACTGTTTCGTTGTTCGTGATGAGCTCTTTCCATTCTGTACGTGATTTAATTTTGAAATATATTTGACATTTGAAACTCTATTTATTCAGTCTCGAAAACATCTAACAAACAGATTGTAAAAGAGTAAATAAAACGAAACGTAAGAAGTGAAATGAAAAAACAAAATGGAGAGAAATGAATTGCCAAAATAGAATCGACGATGCGTAGGCATGATTATGTTGTTAAGAATTTCACTTTGCAACTACAAAGTTTCGAGTTCAGTCCCACTGGGCCGCACCTTGAGCAAGTGTTTTCCACTATAGCCGTGGACCGACGATTGCCTTGTGAGTGAATTTGGGAGAGAAAAACTATGTCGAAGTCTGTCGAATGCGTGCGTGTGTGTATGTGTGTGTTTATATATATGTGTGTGTATATATATATATGTGTGTGTGTATATATACATGTGTTTATATATATATATGTGTGTGTGTATATATATATATATATATATATATATATATATATATATATATATATATCAATGAAAAATATTTCAATACAAATGTATTAATTATTACCTGCCTTGCTGTACCACTCATCTGAATTTATATATATATATATATATATATATATATATATATATATATATATATATATATATATATATATATATATATATATATATATAAATAAAATCATAAATATACAGGGATTAAGCATGAGCTGCTTCTCCAACATATTGAGAATTTCTTTGACTGCTATTTCTAAATTCTCAGTATGTTGGAGAAGCAACTCATGCTAATCCCTGTATATTTATGATTTTATATATATATATATATATATATATATATATATATATATATATACTACTACTACTACTACTACTACTAAGACTATTTGATTGCTTGCTTGCGTTCGTGCTTGTCTGTAATTTAATACAGCAAACCGGTGTGGAGGCGCAATGGCCTAGTGGTTAGGGCAGCGGGCTCGCGGTCGTAGGATCGTGGTTTCGATTCCCAGACCGAGCGTTGTGAGTGTTTATTGAGAGAAAACACCTAAAGTTCCACGAGGCTCCGGCAGGGGATGGTGGCGAACCCTACTGTACTCTTTCACCACAACTTTCTCTCACTCTTTCTTCCTGTTTCTGTTGTACCTGTATTTCAAAGGGTCAGCCTTGTCACACTGTGTCACGCTGAATATCCCCGAGTACTACGTTAAGGGTACACGAGTCTGTAGAGTGCTCAGCCACTTGCACGTTAGTTTCACGAGCAGGCTGTTCCGTTGATCGGATCAACTGGAACCCTCGTCGTCGTAACCGCCGGAGTACCAACAAACAACAAACAACAACAACAACAGCAAACCAGTGCATAATGGGAAAATACTTTGAAACTAATGTACCCCTGAAATGTGAATACAAACAGAATAAAAAAGTCTAGCGTAAATCGGACCACAGCTGAGAAGGGAACTTCATGGAAAAAAGTTTCTCTCTATCTGGTGGGATTGCAAAGGAGTAATTCACTTTGAATTGTTACCACCTAATGTAACAATCAATGCTCAAGTCTACTGCCAGCAATTTGAGCGTTTGAACCAAGCTTTGAAGAAAAAAAGACCCACTTTAGTAAATCGAGAAGTGATGTTTCATCAGGACAATGCGCGAACCCACACAGCAAAGATCACATCACAGAAGATCGAAGAGCTTGGTTGGGAAAAAATCCTCATCCACCTTATTCTCCCGACCTTGCTCCTTCAGACTACCATTTGTTTCGTAGTTTACAGAATCATTTGGGGACATAACTTTCGCAAGTCAGGAGGAGGTCGAAACTGACATTTCAGAGTTCTTCGTTTTGAAACGAAAAGAGTTTTACATTGATGGGATTAAAAAGCTTGTAAATAGATGATAAAGGACACAGTACAGGGAAAGTACATTGATGACTAAATTTCAATTAAATATAACATTTGATCACTTGTTTTCTTTATTCAAAATTCGGACAGAGGTTATGGGATGACCTGATATATCTATATATATTCTTTTATTTATTTCAGTCACTTGACTGTGGCCATGCTGGAGCACCGCCTTTAGTCGAGCAAATCGATCCCAAGACTTACTCTTTGTAAGCCTAGTACTTATTCTATCGGTTACTTTTGCCGAACCGCTAAGTTGTGGGGATGTAAACACACCAGCATCGGTTGTCAAGCGATGTTGGGGAGACAATCACAGTCACACAAACACACACAAACACACACACATACACACACAAACACACACATATACGAAGGGCTTATTTCAGTTTTCGTGTACCAAATCCACTCAAGGCTACTGTAGCCCGAGGCTATAGTAGAAGACACTCGCCCAAGGTGCCACGCAGAGGGACTGAGCCCGGAACCAGGTGGTTGGTAAGCAAGCTACTCACCACACAACCACTCCTACGCATATATATATATATATATATATATATATATATATATATATATATATATATATGCGAGTAAAAATAAATACAAAAAAAGTGGTTTTTTGTATGATTGTGTATAGAGGAATATATTATTTTGTTTAAAAGAGTTCCAACACTGTCTGTTTTTTATGTTTTATTTATATTCCTGCAGAACCAATGTGGGGTATAGAATATGGAATATACAATATATAATATAATATACAATATATAATATAAAATAAAATAAAATAAAAATGGATGGCACCATGAAAGAAAGTATTGAATGTAGATGAAATATTGAGTGTTCAATATAAAGGATCAAATATATATATATATATATATATATATATATATATATATATATATATATATATATATATATATATATATATGAGATCCTTGTGAGAAGCTTACAAATGCTGTATCTAGGTTATGGGGTTCACACTACACTGAGACACTTGACAGAATACCTGAACACCAGTCTGGAAAATTTGAGCTTCATAAATATGAAACGACTTGTAACTGGTTCTCACACTGTCAGCGTATGAATGAAATCGTTTCTGGAAATTCAGGTTCTAAAATATCTCAGCTGTTTTGCTTTTTCTTTTTGCTTATAGGAAATGGGAACAAATATTAAAGTAACCAAATACGCGTGCACACACACACACACACACACATTGTTAACATTTCATGCGTACATATATGGTCAGAATAACTCATGCATATACATTTAGTTAACGTTTCCACCCAATGTCTGCTTAACCGGCTAGATATTTATATTTTCTAGGAAAATCTTTACTACCATCACTACCACCGTTACCCTCACCCCTTCCACCACCACCAACAACAACAGCAACAACAGTAATAGCAACGACAACAAAATTTAACATTCTTATGGTGATCACTTGTCCAGCTGGTGTAAACGTTTATATCAAATGCCTGCTTGAAGACAATCATCCTACGGTGATCACCACAATCAGCTGACAAGTTAAAAACTATAATGGTTGATTCTCTAAGTTATATCACCGAATGCTTGCCCTTAAACGCAGTGAAAGACATGCAGCGAATTTGATATCGGGGCCTTTTATTCTTTTACTTGTTTCAGTCATTTGACTGGCCATGCTGGAGCACCACCTTTCAGTCGAAGAAATCGAACCCTGGACTTTTTTTTATAAGTCTGGTGCTTATTCTATCGGTCTCTTCTGCCGAACCGCTAAGTTACGTGGACGTAAACACACTAACCTCGGTTGTCAAGAAATGGTGGTGGTGGTGGGAGACAGACACTCAAACACACACACGCACACACACACACACACACACACACGCACACACATAAATATACGACGGGCATCTTTCAGTTTCCATCTACCAGATCTACTCACAAGGCTTTGGTCGGCCCAAGGCTATAGTAGAAGGCACTTGTCCAAGATTCCATGCAGTTGGACTACATTGGTTGTTCAATACTTTATCAACACTTTATCATTTTGCCTTTAACTCATACCTATGTATTCACGTGAGGCAGTCTTGCTGCATCGGCATAACTAATCAAGTTTCCCTCCCCACTAATACACACTTCGACTTGTTTCCTCGTAACTTTCGGAAATATTGATATTTTTGTGAATGAAATTTTCTACGAATACTTTTTAGATTGTATAGATTACGATTATATTGGAATTTAATGTGACAGAAAAAAAATGGTGAGACCTCACACTTACAGACGCAGACGTGGCTGTTTGGTAAAAAGTTTGCTTCCCAACCACATGGTCCTGGGTTCATTCCCTACTAATGCCTCAACCTCGGGCCGACCAAAGTTTTGTGAGTTGATTTGGGAGATGGAAACTGAAAGAAACCGTCGTATATATATATATATATATATATATATATATATATTTGTGTGTGTGTGTGTGTGTGTGTGTGTGTGTGTGTGTGTGTGTGTGTGTGTGTGTGTGTTATATTTAAAAGGAGAATTCAGGTAGTTTCAACCCTTTAGAATAATAATACAACATATACTCAGCCATAAAACCGGTGTATGCAAATTATTAAAATATATTTAATGTATCACTCATTTAAATATTGAAAAATATTTAGAATTTACAAATACATATATATGTAAAAATGTGATAGACATCTATGGGTAGGAAACTCTGTTGATGTATAAAAATATATTAGTATCTTAAAAGGTATATATTGAAGGCATCGTTCTATTTACAGATTAAGAGCGTTGTTAAAAAGATATTAAAAATATATATTAAAATATAAAAGTGTACATCCTCGCGAAAAGGTGAATAAAGAAATGTTTAAGCATCCATATGGAAGGTAAAGTTACCAATGATTAGATGGAGGTACTCCAATTTCAAGAATTAAGTGGTGATACTCCAACGGCCGTTTCAAGAGTACAGTAATCCATACAAATAAAGGATGTTCCTATTGAAATTTTAGACACTGCATCCTTCATCAGGGGGAATGTATTAGTTAAGGATTCACATCTCATATATCGTCATAATTAGTAAATGAGTGTTTGGTTTTATAAAGAGCTACACGTGTTAGCAAGAAAAGGAAATATTATAGCAAGAATTGTGGGAAGTAAATTTAGAAAATATGGTAGATTATAAGCAAGGGATTATTCACTAAGAGGAAGGTTAGGGGGATGCGACTATAAATATTTAGTGGAATGTAACTAATTATAGAGTTTAATGATCAACTTATCCAGATTGATAAAAATGATTAAATGCTGAATGGTGTCTATGGTTACAAGAATAAATATTATTCGGAAGAGCTTCTGCTATTATAGACCAAGATAATGAATACTGTATATTCTTTAGCTTAAGTTCGTGTATATATGTGGCTAGCGTTGTTGTGAATTTATATTTTAAGTTAGTAAAAGAATTCAAATGAACCCTATACCGACGCTTAAAATCAGTAGTACTTCCTACCCTCTGTGTGGCAGGAATCTCTACACAGCACTTATATACTACATTTCTGCGCAGACAGGATCTAGCAAGTGGGCATGAGTCCTGGATGCGACCATTACATGTTTTTCTTCTTGTATCAGCATTAATCTTCCGTTTAACTGAGATCAGAGCACCCTCAACTGGTAGAAGGTACCCTGGTGTTTCTTTTTTATTAGAAGTAGTATCGGTGTTTGAGTTATGGGTACAATACAAAGCTTTAGAAGGGTAGACGTCTTAAGTCTAAATTTGGATCTATTAATGGAGGCTATAATCGATCCTAAATTTGGTGTAGTGGAATACGAAAGTTTTACAGACAACTTGTTGAAGATAAGAGAATATTTATGATGTTTTGGAAAGTTTTCTTTCAAAATTTTACAGAATGGTTTCGGTAATGATCTAACCTAAAGAGAGAAGGGCGGGGCGAACCATATAATTACACGTATCCTAGATTTTGAATATTTGGTTTCATTAAATTGGTTGGAGTTATACGATTTATACGTATGGTAATTCCTAAATGACACATTATTTATTCGGGCGTTATCCGTAAATGTATTTTTTATATATTTAATTGGTTTATTTAAAGAGGTGACCATAGTATTAGATTGTGAGTTAGTTCTCGTGAAGAGATTGGAATTTCAATTTTGAGTATTGTATCAGGAATATGGATACTTTGAAGCCTCTTAATTTTAGAGCTTGATTATCAGTGGCGGCTCGTGTATAGATACTGCGAAACTGCAGCACCCCCATTTCCACACGATATCATCGATCACATTCTATATAATGAGTCCTTTTCTTTCTTTAATTCTTTCTTTATACTTGTACATTATATAATCCTTAAGCTTAATGTCAGTAAACATCCCCTAGTTTATCAAAAATATAAAGATCCTTGTATAGAACTGTGCGCTTCACAGTTCCAGCGACGCGGTGTTTGGCTGTTGTGCGCATGCTTACATGCCCGAGATAGGAAGCTTCACACTAGGGAGAGACAGCACTATCGTTCACGCAGTGCCGGTGAAAGGTAGTGTTTCTTTTTGACTCTGCGTGTGTTGTGCTTAAAAACGTGTTTATATTCTTGAATGTGATAAAGTGTAGAATTAGATTACTATCCTCCTTCCAGCTTCAGTGTTGTTGCTAGAATTTGAAAAATGGGGTAGATTTCCCCCCCTTCTTTTGTGATTTAGGGGGGAATTTTGAAAAACAAGGGGGAATTCGCGGCGGTATTCAGTAAACAAATTAAACACACCACCCAGCAGTGGCTAAAACGCGAACCGATCAAGTTTATGTATAAATATTCTTTTTATATGTTTGTTTCCTTTTACACAATATTAAAACAACGGCTAAAAAATTTTAAAGCAGCACTCCCACTGATTTTATGTACAAGTCGCCACTTTTGGTTATAATATGGAGCATGAGTGTTGAATATCTACTCATTGGCAGATATGTTTGAAATTCTAATAGAAATGGCATGTAACCATGCTATTGAGGGTTGATCTAGGATGATTAGAGAGAATATTTAAGTATTGAAGGGTTTGGTTGGGTTTCCTATATGGATAGTGAAGATTACTGTTAAGGTTAAGTGTGACATCAAAGAAGTTGGCTTCCATATCCATTTCAAATACAATATTTAAATTATGATTTTTAAAGAATTTTATCAAAGATTTCTTAGTGCGTTCAATCTCCGGACGGGATAAATTTTTAGTTGCGAAAAGTGCATCGTCTCTATAGAGACCACCGGAGATGTTCGGAAAATATCGCTTTATTTGTGAGAGGAGAAATAACCCCACAAGGTCTCTTATTTGGGCTGAGTCAGATGAGCCCATTGTTATATCAAAAATGTGTGAGGATGTGTTTCGAGTCCAGTTGTTATCATTAAAGTTGATGAGAGTTTTCCTAGCTGCCAAGATTAGGTCTATATCAGATGCAGAAAATGGTTGCATAGTTTCGGGCAAAGGTTAATGCTTTACCCAATAGGATGGGAGATATTGATGCATAATAATCAGGATATATCAAACTGAATGAAATTAATGTTTGTCGTTGAGGGAATGAAACCACGTGATTAAATCACCAGTAGAATTCCAAACAAAAATATAATTATATATATATATATATATATACACGCTCACACACACCTAGCTGGCTGGCGTCATTTGAAGGCTAAAACAATGCAAAAGCGCATTGTGACCAGCGATGTGTAACAGCATCTGATAGCCTGGTCGGTCACGTGTTGTGTGTATGTGTGTGTGCTGTATGTCGCTATGTATGTATAGGCGCCTACGGTGTCTTTTTTTAGCATTAAATTGCGATATAATAATAGTTTACACCAACTGAAGGTATTTGTAGAAAATTTCATCAAAAATATCTATTTTCCTGAAGGTTATGAAAAAACAAAGTCGGGAGTGGAGGGGGTGGTATACATGCCGCTACAAATATATCGTGTCTTCGTCATGGCTTATAACTTTTTTATGTCGAAGATTGACTGGTTTCGTTGGTGCATTAACAGACGTGTAGATGTGTGCGTGTGTAAGTGTGTGCGTGTGTAAGTGTGTGCGTCTGTAATATGTGGGTGTGTAGATGATGTTGTGGGTGCTGGAAAGTGGTCAGTGCTAGTGTTGTTTCTTTACTACCCACAAGGAGCTACACAGAGGGGACAAACAAGGACAGACAAACGGATTAAGTCGATTATATCGACCCCAGTGGTACTTATTTAATCAACCCCGAAAGGATGAAAGGCAAAGTCGACCTCGGCGGAATTTGAACTCAGAACGTAGCGGCAGACGAAATACCGTTAAGCATTTCGCCCGGCGTGCTAACGTTTCTGCCAGCTCACCGCCTTTATCGTACTAAGCAATATTGACACATATATAATATATATGTACATATACATATATACATAATATATATTATACACACATACACACACACATGTATATTATATAATATATATACATATATATAATATGTATACAGGACGTCACCAACTGTGTAAACAACATAAAATACGAAATCAAATGAGTTAAATGCTCAAACAACGAGAGAAAAAATGGAAAACAGGACAAGTAACACAGTTGTCGACTGTCTATCTACTCCCCAGCTGGAGTACAGCATGGTTGAGGTTGCCCTGACGATAAATGGAACTCAACTAGGTGGAAATCGAAATCATTTAATGATTATATAAAAATGTTTCCACTGGAGTCATGACTTCTAAATTAAGTAACAACTGTACTATATATGTATCTAGTATCCTCTATGTTTTACTTGCTTCACTCATTAAAGGTTATAATCGAACAAATCGACCCGGGTACATATCTTTTAAAAGGCCGGTACTTATTCTATAGGTCTCTTTTGCCTCTGAGTATCGGGGAAGAAAACAAACCAACACCAGTTGTCGAGAGGGAAGGGAGACAAACACACGTAGCCAAGTAATGACACATGTACTTTTCTCAGATTATTCTTTTCCTTCTTTCCGGATCTTTTCACTGTCTTCTTTCTGACGAAGAGCCATACTCGAAACGTCGCATAAACTGAGCATCATAAACTGAGCCTCAAACTAATACATTCACTATGTACATCCTTTTGAATTTTGTTGTTTTTGTTTTTATCCTTGATTTGCCTATCTATCTATCTATCTATCTATCTATCTATCTATCTATCTATCTATCTATCTATCTATCTATCTATCTATCTATCTATCTGTGTGAGTGTGTGTGTACACATACACATAACGCACATGCACATGCGCGCGATGGGCTTTTTTCAGTTTCTGTCGACCAAATCCACTCACAAGGCTTTGGTCGAGCCGCGGCTGTAGTAGAAGACACTTGCCCAATGTATCACGCAGTGGGACTGAATTCAAAACTGCGTGGTTGGGAAGCAAACTTCTTACCAGACATTCACTCTTATAAATTAAATCTTATGCGCTACATGTAATTCGTATTTTCTGCTCGAAAATTCTTAGCTGGCAACGTAAACGCGAATTTTCGTTTCATTTAATACCATTATCTGGGCCTTAGGCATCTTTAATAGGTTACACTTTATTGCAAGTATTGGGGGCTGTTCTCCAGTTCGGAAATTTTTCTCGCGCTTCTATCCACCGGCCCCGATGGTTTCGTAAAGAGTCATGTGCACTGCACTTCCTCTTCTGACGAAGCCATACGCACTTATGTATATAAATGGCAAACTGGTAGAATCGTTGACGTGTCGGGCAAAATGCTTAGCAGTATTTCTTCGACTCTTTTTGTTCTGAGTTCAAATTCTGCCAAGATCGACATTGCCTTTCATACTTTCGGAGTCGATGAAATAAAGTATCAGTTGAACACTGTAATCGACTTACCTCACCCCTAAAATTGCTGGCCTTACACAAATAGATGGCTCTCCTTCGATTTCGACGATGAATATTTAGCTCTTTGATCATATGAAATACCTGATTGTAATTTTCAAACGAAACTATGGTATAGTGTTCTCACTCGCCGTGGGGGCGATTATCTCCCTTGCCAGTATATAAAATGTGCTTCCTGCGGCTGCACCCTCAGTCACAACCATTGACAATTGAATTTTTCCTATTTGTTTTTTTTAATTGGTTATAGCCGCTTTCATTATTTCATGTGTTTATGTGTGTGTGTGTGTGTGTGTGTGTGTGTGTGTGTGTGTGTGTGTGTGTGTGTGTGTGTGTGTGTGTGTGTGTGTATAAATATATATATATATATATATATATATATATATATATTGAACAACGTGGTTGCAAAACGAATTTCTTAAACATTTAGCCATGCTATACCCATATAATATTAGTGCACCTAACCTAAAGTTTGCTTATGCCTTAAACACTGCTTGGCGCTGATACCGCTGCAATATATATATATATATATATATATATATATATATATATATATATATATATATATATATATCAGGGACGTGCCGTCAGTAATTACTCAGGGTAGGCAGTTGGCGACCTTTATGTAGTAAACTATCATCAAAAGATTTGTCAGTATATAAAAGGGTAAAAATATTTAAATGTTTACTTCCTAATTATATTAGCCTATTTGTGCAGGAAATCCATTGTTTGTAGCAAAAACATCAGTCCTTTTTCGTAGAAATTGAAAGTAGGGTCTTACTCCATTTTGTTATGTCTTTCCTTTTCAATGGATATTAAAGCAAGTAACAAGTCTTTGTAACATTCTGTTCCTAGCGTAGCTCTTAATTCTTTTCGAAGCAGAAAACGACCCCTCCACAGAAACAGTTGTAGCAGGAACTATCAAGATTAATTGCAGCAACTTCACAGCTTCGAGGAACGTTTGGGTCAGTTTATTTTCAAATATAAAATGAAGCAAAGTTTTAATGGATTTATCTCTAAATACTTGTGCATTGTCAATTCCAGCTAAATCCGTTTTCTGTCTTGTGATGTCGAAAAAGTTTCCATAGTTCTTTTCTAAACTTTCAAATGCATCCTTATCAACTTGGCAAGCAAGATCTTGAAATTTATTTTCATGAACTGATGAAATGAACTTTAAGTTTTTGAAACTAGCAAATCTTGCTTTCATATTCTTCAGTATGTCATCAAGTATTCCCATTCTTTCTTCTTTAACTGAACCTTTCGTATGAGATTTTGATTTAGTTAAGTTATTTTCTCTGGAACATTCTTCAAACTTTACATACAAATCCTCGAAAGTTTTGTGTAGATTCTCAAGTAAATTTATTGTTCCATTAATCCTCTCAATGAAGTATGAAATATATATCATTTTGGCTTGTAGGACATTAAAAAGGCTGTCAGTTTAAATGAAAATTTCATTATAAACCATCAGAAAAAAGTATGTTGAGTCTTTTGTTAGCCACTCATAAAACCCATTGCTTCTCACTAAAATATCTGGATCCCACAACATAGGATTATTGTTCATACTGTTGAAGTTTGCAAAGATCACCATGGTATTGTAAAATAGTCTGGATTAGTTTTGAATTCGAACTCCATCTCGTTGATGCTGCCTTTGGAATGCGTTTTCTCACTATCTCATCAAGAAGTTGCGTTCGCTTTGTAGAGTGATAGGAAAATGAGGCAAGTGCCTCACAGGTCTTGAAAAAGCTTGTACATTCAGGTATGAATTTTGTTGACTGAGATAAAACAAGATTTAACTTATAAGCATAGCAGTGAGTAAATAAAGCTGCTGGTGCTCTTTCTCTTACTTTAAAACTATTTAAATTAGATGCCATCACTATTGCCCCATCGTACGTCTGTGCTACAAGTTTCTCACAACAGTCGTGTTTATCCAAATTATTAAATATACACTCTGTTACACCCCCAACAGTTTTGTCCTTAAGAAATCTATAAAGACTTCTTTGATATCAGAGTCCAACACATATCTTAATACTATATAACACTGAGCTGTACATGAAATATATGTTGTTTCATCCACTTCTATGGCAATGAACGAGGCTTGTGTGACCTCTTCTTTAATATTATTTTCTACAATCGTGTCTACTGCTTCTATCAAGTTATTTTGTATCTTATTAGAAAGGCCAGAAAAAAAACTGATGAATTCTGTAAATGTTGTGCCAATTTGTCATCAAGTTTTGCAGTATGGTTCAGTAACTCGACATTGTTTCCGCGATATAACGATGATTTCTGTTCATTATCTCCGCGAAAAGCAAGTTCCTGTTTAATCAAGAAACAAGTAGCACAAATCAGTTGTTTTAGTATATCTCTGTTCTCTTTAACCTTTTTATTGTGAACTTCAATGCTGACAGACTTCTGTTTATCTAAGAGCAAGTCGATTCGTGTAGATCCAAATATTTTCAATGATATTTGGCTTTCATAATGTGCTGATCTTTCGTGTTTACTTAAAGCATTGGGCAAACTATTTAAATCACAATATCCTTCTTTTACCCACTCACTTTCACTAGATACAGAAAATAGCAAACATGGGAAACAAAAGAGCCCTTTTGTTATAGTACAGCCGCACAACTACTCTTTCTTGCTGTACCAAGCAGTTTGAAATGTTCTGATAATTTTTGTCGCTTCCTGTTGTTTTAGGTCCTTAAGTTCTGGTGTTCGTCTACCATTTTTTAAATAATTTGTCTCTTTTCTTCATAAGCTAGTTTTGAAAATGTCATAAGATGGTCACTATCCATTGCTGGAAAGGTGGAAAAAGTAAATAAATGGAAATGAGATAAAACTGAAAGTAAAACGCAAAAAAAATTAAGCGAAACACAGGCGCCTGACTGAGCTGGAGGCAAATTTACTTCTGCTTTTATAACGCGTATAGAAAACGTTGTTGTAGGAGTGTACACGGCACGTGTGCTACAGCAATACTATGCGTAGCTTAAATACTGAGATTGAAAGGCAGGGAAGAATTATGCCTACTTAATCTACAAAAAAAAGAGAATATATATATATATATATATATATATATATATATATATATATATATATATATATATATATTGATAGAAAAGACAACAAAAGAAAGAAAGAGACATCGATATTATGTAAATAGAGGAATTTATCTGTAAAAATATGTGACACTTATTCGGTAGCCATGATAAAACTCCGAGTTTCGGATGCCGGAGTGGGAACTCACGCCAACATCTCTTCAGTTATCCGGCCATTGAAAATTTCTGTTGGTGTGGGTTCCCACCCCGGCATCCGAAACTCGGAGTTTTATCATTTCTACCGAATAAGTGTCACATATTTTTACAGATATATATATATATATATGTGTGTGTGTGTGTGTGTGTGTGTGTGTGTGTGTGTGTGTGTGTGTGTGTGTATGTATTTTGTATTTTATGCATAGTAATCAGAGTAACCTTCATAATTTTATTGAATTAGGTGCATACACACACACACACACACACACACACACACACACACACACACACACACACATATATATATATATATATATATATATATAAGCATAGAACTTATAGTAGCCCGATTGTAAATCCCGTGTTTGTTAAATGACTAGCTGACCCCGTGCCGTCAAAAATGACGGCTAATTGTAGTATTTTATATATAAAAAGGGTACAAAAAGATGGGGAAAAAAATCAAACAATACTTCAACTCTGTATGTGCGTGCGTGCTAGCTAGCTATAGTGTTTGAAGTGGTGTACAGATATTGTATATTAAGATAAAAGGGGGCAGTCAGAATTTTGGTTAATTCTTGAGTAGCGCTTTCGTTCGTTTAACCGAACTCTTCAAGAAAAATTTAAATCGTTTTAATTTTTCTTGAAGAGTTCGGTTAAACGAACGAAAGCGTTAATAAAGAATTATCTAATATTCTGACTGCCTCCTTTTTCTTAATATCTATCTATATATGTATGTATGTATGTATGTATATTCGACATCCTCTTACATATAAACACATGCACTGACACATATTATTATATCAATTGATGATTTGGTGATGGTTTACTGTAATTCCTGATATATATACAGTGAGGGGAAATAAATATTCGTACATGTCAAAATTCTTTATTTAATTTCTAATGAACATGAATGGGATATACCAATACAATATTTGCATACACATACATAAACTAAGAATATGCAAAAGAAACTAATAAATTATAGTAACTAATGAATTTATATACAATTATAAATATAGGGGTGAAAAAAGTATTCGTACAGAATAAATTTATGAGTTTCTATGCCACAAAATACTGTCGATTTGTTTCAACTACAAGTCTTCAAAGCAGTGCCCCAGCATGGCAGCAGTCGAAGTAACAGATAAAAGATAAACGAAATCTAAAGTGGTGAAACTGGTCATTTGAACCCCCCCCCTTAATATTTTCCTGCTTTATGCTTGAACAACTAAATTTTTTTATAAATAAAAAAAAAAACCCAAAAAAAACAATAAGAATTGGAATATATTCAGCGTTGAGATTTCCACGGTCGTATCAAGCGATAACAGCCGAGTAGCCATGATACAGAAGGAGAGAAGAAAAAAAGCTAGTTGTGCAGCATAAAAGTCATGCAGTGTGTAAAGATTCCGTTGTCTGTTTGTATTTAGGCTACTATCAAACGTATAGGATTTCCAAATTGTGAGTCACAGCAAAGGAGAATGAAAACTGGTTTGTTTGTTTGTTTGTTTGTTTCTTTCTTTCTTTCTCTCCCCCCACCTCTGAGGAAAACCCCATCCTTGAAAGTCAATACTTCTTGCCTACTCCGAGGAGTGCTCATGACCTTACGAGTGCTTGAGTACTGAAGACTATTGCTATTTATTCAAAAGGCAGAGGGTGGTGAGCTGGCAGAATCGTTAGCGAGTCGGACAAATTGCTTAGCGGCATTTCTTCCGTTCTGAATTCAAATTCCACCGTGCTCAACTTTGCCTTTCATCTTTTCAGGCTCGATAAATAAGCACCAGTCGAACCTTGGGATCGACTAGCCTCGTCCCCCAAATTTCAGGCCTTAACCCTATAATAGAAGGGGAAAAAATTACTCGATGGGCAACATTAAAATACCAATGGGGCCTGGAGAAGTACAGTTTTAAGGGATTGGTACACAAGGCAGTTGTCCGGAAACAACATAGATGCCCAATGCTAATCTATAGACCCTTGTAATGCTGTTAAAAGGGACTTGTCTGGCGATATTTTAACAGACAACTGCTGATCATATTGACCTGACGCTCTTAATTTTAACGAGAAATAAGTAATAAGTTGCATTGATCCAAGCATAGTTCTACTCCAGATCTCTTTAAATTATGCCTTTGCAACCCTTTTAAATTTCCAGTTCCAGAGCTATTTAAATGCTGTGTGGCTACCAATAAGACTATAACATCATCAACCCACAAACGTGTCATTATAAAGCAAGAAAATAGAGATGCGTATCGCTTACATCACATATATGTGTGTTTAATATATTATGGCATAAAGTAAGGCGGGTAGCAGGCAGAATCGTTAGCAGGCCGGGCGAAATGCTTAGCGGTATTTCGTCTGCCGTTACGTTCTGAGTTCAAATTCCGCCGAGGTCGACTTTGCCTTTCATCCTTCCGGGGTCGATAAATTAAGTACCAGTTACACACTGGGGTTAATGTAATCGACTTAATCCCTTTGTCTGTCCTTGTTTGTCCACTCTATGTTTAGCCCCTTGTGGGCAATAAAGAAATAAGAATCGTTAGCACTCCGGACAAAATGCTTAGCGGTAGTTCGTCCGTCATTATGTTCTAAGTTCAAATTCCGTCGATGTCGACTTTGCCTTTCATCCCTTCGTGGTCGATTAAGTAAGTACCAGTTGAACACTGGAGTCGATGTAATTGACTTATCCCCTCTCCGAAATTACTGGCGTTATGCTAAAATTTGAAACCAATATATTATGGTACAAAGAAGTTTATGAACAAGGAAAAAACGAATACTCTGTACATGTAGAGTTTTAGCCTATTTAAAGTAAATTGAAAATTTTGCTAATCGTTACTTTTAGCTTCACGTTTTCCATACTCACCCCCCCCCCCCTTTTTTCATGTACATAAATTTTCCTAAAGCAACGCTTGAATGTGTGAGTCAGTATTGCACTTCAGATGAGAGTTCGATATACTTATCTCAAATACCGTAGACCAAATTATAAATAGGCAATGTGAAATGAAAAATCAGTATACCTTCACTGATTTCAAATCTTCTTTCTGAGTACGACATGGAGGGAGAAACAATGACTTGTTTCCCCGTAGATGAAACTGTACTAGATTTCAGTGAATTACAGAACGCAAGATTTCAGCGAATTATTGAACACAAGAATATGCGCACTGCCCACTCTCCTAAGAATAACAAATAAAGATATAGACATTTCAGGGAAGTGGACACTGGTAAAAACAAACAACCAAACAAAAAACTATTTTCCTTGTTCTCTGTCGTTACTCACACGATTTGAAAATGCTACACTTTTGATCTTGGCCTAAAATACTAGCAAACAACGGATTCTTTCCAACACTGCATGGCTTATATGCTGCGTGATTGACTTTTTTCCCCCTTTCTCTCCTTTTACTTCATGGCCACCTTCTGTCAGCACTTGATACGACCAAGGAAACAGATTTCAATCACCGTTTATTGAACCGCAGTCGTCAACCCTTAGTCATTGTCATTCAATATTCAACCACACACACACATACACATACACACACACACACACACACACACACATCAACGGACATCCACATCTACTCAATTATACCTATGCTCATATTTGCTGGCATTTACAAATATGCGTAAAAGAAGAAAAAAAAGAGCATTCCCCGCTTCTCACTTTACACACACACGCACATACATGTATGGGTGTGTGGTAAGAAGTTAGCTTATTAACCACGTGGTTTTGGATTTAATTCCATGACGTGGCACCTTGGGTAAGTGTCTTTTACTATAGCCTCAGACCGACCTAATCCTTATGAGTGGATTTGGTAGACGGAAACTGACAGAAGTTCGTCGTCTGTATATATAGTTGAAATTTATAGAAAAACAAAAGACGAAGACAGGTGTATGAACAATAAGCAAGTGTATTAGTTTGACGCTCAGGAAAAATGAAAAAGCCTTTTATGTTTCGAGCCTACGCTCTTCAACAGAAAGGAATAATAGAAAATAAACAGAGAGAATGAAAAAAAAATTGTAGATTTCGCGGTCCAACATGGTGTGTGTGTGTACATATATATATATATATATTCTTTTACTCTTTTACTTGTTTCAGTCATTTCACTGCGGCCATGCTGGAGCACTGCCTTTTAGTCGAAGAAATCGACCCCAGTACTTATTCTTTGTAAGCTTGGTACTTATTCTATAGGTCTCTTTTGCCGAACCGCTAAGTTACGGAGACATAAGCACACCAACAATAACCAGTAATATACTGCTTAAGGTATGTATATATGTGTGTGTGTGTGTGTGTGTGTGTGTGTGTGTGTGTGTGTATTTGCGTGTTTATTTGTCCTCCTACCATCGCTTGACTACCGATGTTGGTGTGTTTACGTTTGCGTAACTTAGCGGCTGCAGTCAAATGACTGAAACAAAAGAATGTATATATATATATATATATATATTAAAGGGAGGGAAAGAGAGAGAGAGAGAGAGAGAGAAAATTGAATGCCTTGTCTGGCAATTCACTCCTGCGTATAAGAACACTTGACTAACTAAATAAGAAGTGAATTATTGGCCCGAATTAATAATTTATCTCCGTATTCATGAGTAAAGATAAATGATATTCTATCGTTCTTCTGTTTTATCATTATTTTTTTCTGTCTTCTTATCTTCATTAATTTGGGTGTTCGGATGATATGGTTACCCTTAGGAGCCCACTATACACAATAATTCGTTATACCGTTTCCTTTCTTCATTAACGGTCCTACATCCAGTTCGACCTCGACTGGTCCTTACATATTCTTCCTAATTTTGGCACAAGACTAGCAATTTTGAGAGGACGGGTTAAGTCGATTACATCAACCTCAGTCATCAAGTGGTACTTATTTTATCGATCCCGAATTGAAGAAAGCCAAAATCAAGCTCGATGACATTTGAACTACGAATGTGAAAACTGGCCCTTACATACTGACATCTACATATCTGCATCCAATCATTAGGGCACATCTTCCATCCTCATTTCTCTGTAACATCCAATACTGATGAATTAAAATGCAGTTTTGTTATTTTCTCGATAAAACATCTTGCAAGTTGTACGTAAATTTTGTAATATGGTTTCAATGTTTGGCATAAGCCCAGCAATCTTAGAGGTAAGTCGATTACGTTGGGCCACAGTGCTCCGCTGATATTTATTTTATCGAGTCCGGAAGTCAACCTCGAGAATTTGAACTCAAAATAAAGCCTTAAGTAAACTTTGTGAGTTGAAATAACAAATTCTGCCTTCAAGACTACTTTTCTTGATTGGCAGAGACCGTGGCTCTATAACAAAGGGTGGTGGTGGTGGTACTACTACTACTACTACTACTACTACTACTACTTTTCAATATTGAACTTGAAACCTTGGGTGTGAAGATGACTCTCAAAGATATTGTCAAAAAGGAGGCTGTGACGTCACGTTTCGTTTGTTTCCCCGGGTGGCTGCGGTCATCGACGCAACTCTAGAGAATGAAGACGCAGATCAAAACATTGCCGGTGAAGGTGGAATGAATCAATGGGTCCAGAACAATTCTCACAAGATGATGCGATAAAGTAAAACAAAAACAAAAGTAAAAGACATAACAAAGGATAACGGGTTTCGATTTTTATCGTATAAGAGAACTGACGAGTTAAAAATTGCTTTAAAGACGCCATTTTTGCCGAATATCTGTAGATGGAAAGTTGCTTCTCCCACCTTTCCCTCTTGTTACGTCGTGTGTGTGTGTGTGTGTGTGACAAATACGTCCACACTGACGGACACAGTCTGGTTCGATTCTGTCTTTCTCTCCCTCTATCCTTTCTTCCCTCTTTCCCTTCCTGTTTCCTCTTTCATTCGTCTTTTAATGTATTTATTTTCATTTCTTGTGACGTGGGTGAGAAGCGTTGGGCCCTTCTTCCTCTGTCGTCTGTCATCGCCATTTTTAATCTGTCACTGCTTTGAAGGGATGTCATGTAACTAATAGCAAGAGTGAGAGAAATAACAACAAGACCAGCAGCTGTATACCTAACTTTCTTCAAATTTTCTCACCCTGACTTCCTTCCAACTCTTTTCCCATCGCAACATAGCATTACTTAATCAGTCCCTTCCAATTTTTCTCTTTCTTTTCTTCCTATAAAAGTATGTTGATAATAAAATAATAAGATTGTACCCTTCCAAATTGAACATAACATAACCGTACCCTATCGCTGTCTTGTGACTCTAACTTCCGCCATTCATTATTACCCCAAGCTCCTTCCTATTTTTTCCTTTTAACTTGCTGTACATTACCACTAGTTACTAACTCATTTGCAAATCAAACCAACGAGAGGACCTCTGCGTGGTCGTCCGATCCACTAGAAATATCAGCCGAATTTCCTTCAAAACACACTCTACAGTAGTGTTTCTTATGGGGTAGGAAGGAGCTGTGGAGAGTGGAAAGAAGTGGTCAAATTGCCTTTTAACATTCAAACCAGCCATATTCGTCCCTAAAATATTCTATCTTTTTATATTAAAATCGGTTAGATCCGTCCTTTCACACATACTCTACAATGCCATTCTAAAAAATAAACAATCACATCATCAAAATTTCAAAGCTACAAGATAATGCATGATTAGTTCAAAGCAATGTGAATAAATAAGCATTACATTTGGCAGAGTAATCTAAAGAGTTTAATAAAATTAAATTATGTACTATGTACTTTCAGCTTTTTAAACTTGTCTAGTAGTATGGCGAAGAAATAAAAAAAAATACATGGAAATGCAAACTCTGTTTTGCTTTCTCATTAGTAAAAGTGGGGGCGGAATTTTACTAATATTTTCTATCGGGTGAAGCCTGGTTTTTGTCAGTTAGGGAACTGCTGGTCATAACGTAACACACTAACATCTTAAAATCAGTGGTCTCCACTGCCACAGCCCTTAATTATATATGTGAAATCACTAGGACAGATCAAATTCGTTTCGATGTCGCTATTCCTTTGCTGATTTTACTTTTTAAAAGTTGTCAAGGATTTATAAATCAAAATAAAATATTTTAAAGCAAAATAAAATATTCTTCAGAATGTTTTGACTGTATACTGTCAATTCAGACAGTGAAGAGCTCCATAGTTTATGATTAAACTCATCTTGCGTATCTGAGATATCATTTATACGAAATCTATGATGTCCTTTTCGTTATTGGCGTGTTGGGTAGAACGATGACTCAACACAATCGGTGCAAAACCAGACTAAATGTCGATAAAATAAGGATCGGTAGATATAACAGGCGCAGGCATGGTTGTGTGGTAAGAAGCTTGCTTCCCAATCACATGGTTCAGAGTTCAGACTCACTCCGTGGCACCTTAGTCGGTAAATATGAAGAATCTTTTCCAATGACAATTTTTTTTTTTAAAGCAGTTTTCTAGGGTAAAATGGGCGAGTAGATTACGAAAAACAATAAAAATTGGGGCAAACTAACCGTTTCAAAGACATTCTCATTTTTATGATGGTTATAGACGAAGGTTGTTGGCACTCCGTCGCTTACGACGTCGAGGGTTCCAGTTGATCCGATCAACGGAACAGCCTGCTCGTGAAATTAACGTGCATGTGGTTGAGCACTCCACAGACACGTGTACCCTTAATGTAGTTCTTGGGGATATTCAGTGTCACACAGTATGACAAGGCTGACCCTTTGAATTACAGGCACAACAGAAACAGGAAGTAAGAGTGAGAGAAAGTTGTGGTGAAAGAATACAGGAGGGTTCACCACCATCCCCTGCCGGAGCCTCGTGGAGCTTTAGGTGTTTTCGCTCAATAAACACTCACAACGCCCGGTCTGGGAATCGAAACCGCGATCCTATGACCGCGAGTCCGCTGCCCTAACCACTAGGCCATTGTGCCTCCATAGGCGAAGGTAAAACGAAAGTAAAAGAATCTTTCCCAACAACAAATTTTTAAAAAACAGTTTTCTAGGGTAAAATGAACGTGTACATTATGAAAAACGCAATAAAAATTAGGGTTGTAAGGACCGTGGATGCGGGTGTGAAGAATGGCTCTTTTATACCGCATCACACAGCCCTTACAATAAAGAGAAATAGAATGGAACAAATAAATGCTAGATGGAAAAGTGACACAGCCGCGTAGAATTATTAAGAGAACATTTATTGATATGTTACCATGTATGTCTGTGTGTCATGTATACAGAATAATAGAAAGGCCGTTATGAGAATAAAATGTATGTGTGTGTAGGCAGATGCATGTACGTGTTAAGAACATATAAGGATAGCAACAAGAGGAAAACAGTGAAAGAGTCTATAGCCATCGAAGTGAGAAGTAAGTTCATAGACACAAGAAAAATACCAGTTCGTAGTCAGTCGTACATGGTAGATGAAATACTGTATCAAGAAGTTGCGGCAATGATGCTGAGCCGGTTATAGGTACATGGCGTATATGAAGTCGTGGTTGTGATGCTGCTGCCTGGGTCACTTGTACAGTTCATGCAGGTTGTATATTCGCTGTTGATCCGTGATGAAATAATTCACGAACAGTGAACTGTTGGGTGAATTGCTTGCTGAGCTGTGTACGAAGAGAGATGATGTTGACGACGAAGTAGGTGGTTGTCATAATGCTGCTGGACGAGGAAAAGTGGAGTTTTTATAAGATGTGAGCTCAAACAGGGTAGTAAGCAGGTTGTCCCACGTGATCTTATTTAAAGCCTCCGACAGTTTATACACTGCAAGTTGGCGCCAATCGAGTAAGAGACAAATTGCGCCAATACCAACCAATTAGAGTAGTGGACACAACGGGATCCAAATAGCGGCCAAAGGCTAGCTGGTCCCTGCTACGTTCGAATGCATATATACATAATAAATGGGAGAGAGGAATTTCAACCGAGTCTACGCTACAGAGCAAACTAACCGTTTCAGAGATATTCGCATTTTTATGATTGAAAAAAATTAAACATCTTATTGAATCTAATAATATTTTTATAACAAATCACACCATGCCTATTGAGGAGGCTAAACGCCAACGATGTGTTGAAGTATTGAATCAAAAGGAATCTAACTCTTTTAACCCAATCTCTTGTCTCATAAACTGAACTTTTTAGTGGGGAGATATGGCAATTTTTTAATGGGGGTGAGATAACCCAAAAATACCAAATTCTGTTATATTTTATAACGAAATATTATTAGAAACTGTATTTTAAAAATTGGTAAAATATTTTGAATATTGTTGAAGTATTATCAGTTTATTGCATATAAACTTTTAGCAACAAAATTTTATGTGGACCCCCCAAGGGTTGAAAATCACTGGTTTAGTCGAATAAATCAACCCCAGTACTTAAAAGGTAGGGTATTCTAATATGTTATCCTGTTAACCATTTCGCTTCTACATCGACTCTCATACAATAGTAGTTTGTAGCATCCCGCGTACATCAGACAATTTCAACTTTCTCAGCGCTAGAGTTGCTGAGACCCCCTTCAGTCATGACTGACCATGGGATTGCACCTAGAAAATTACCCTCCCAGGCACAAGTCCTGGCAAGGTTGTTTATGGAAGACCAGCAGTTGCCCATGCATACCAGCCTCTCCTCTCCACACCACTGATGTTATCCAAGGGAAAGGCAAAGGCTGATACAGCTTGGCACCTGTGACGTCGCAACTCATTTCTACAGCTGAGTGAACTGGAGCAACGTGAAATAAAGTGTCTTGCTCAAGAACACAACACGCAGCCCGGTTCGAACTCACAATCTTACGATCGTAAGCTCGACCCTCTAACCACTGAGCCATGCGCTTTCATGATTATGAATTTTAATCAAATCAATGCCTTCGTACTTATTTTTATTTATTTTTTTTTTTTGGCGGATCGTGTCGTTCGCGAGAAAAGACTCACTAGATCGCAGTGTGGTAGCTGCTCTACTAAGTACGTCACCCCGAACGGCAAGTCGAGTCGAATGCAAGCGATCCTTCTTACCTAATGTGACGAAGACAAAAGAAAAAAGCATCTAATTAATTAACCCTTTCTACTATAAGCACAAGGCCTGGATTTTGTGGGAAGTGGAACAGTCGATTACATTGACTCCAGTGTTTCACTGGTATTTGATTTATCAAACCCGGAAGAATGAAAGGCCAAGTCGACCATGGCGGAATTTGAACTGAGAACGTTGTGGCAGACGAAATACCGCTAAGCATTTTGTCCGGCATCCTAACGATTCTACCAGCTTGCCACCTTAAATTTAATGATTTAATAATACTTATCCGATAAGGAGAAGAAAACATTAGTTCATTCATTAATCCTATTGCTTTATCTGATTTTGACATCGGTGACTGAAACATTTTTCCTTTTGTATTATTTTGTATTATTATTTATTTATTTATTTATTTATTTATTTGTATTATGTCGACTTCCTAGTAATCCCTCTCTAATCTGCAGCACCAGCGAGGGATTTACCGCGGAAAGTTTTGAACTTTTCAGCTACGAGTGTGTAAGAGAAGAAAACAAGGCGGCTAGTAGACTTGTTACTGCGCCGGAAAAAATGCTTAGCGGCATATCTTCCGACTTTAAGCTCTGAGTTTAAACGCCGCCAGGAGTCGACTTTGCCTTTCATCCTTTCGGATGAAATTTCTGGCCTTGTGCCAAAATTTGAAACCAACATTATATTATTACTTCTCTAAAAGGAAGTGAAGTGGTAGAAATAGTTGGGTACTGGACTAGATTCCTTGCTACTTTTAATTGCGATATTCATTTGATACCACCATTAACTCATCCATGAGATTCTAAACACAGATGTTATCCACACGCAGCCTAAAAATTTCACGCTATACATGTACTGTTTTCGTGAACAGAGTCATCGAAAACGTTTATCAATGAAATCGTGACAACTCTAGCCCTGGCGTGTTTAACTTTTTAGAAACTTGATAACTACTATTTATTATAATATATATTTTTTTTTTGCATGCTGATTGACAGCCGCTATATACGAGGGGGTGCTGAAAAGTTCCTAGCGTTAAGGACTCGCGAAAGGCCTGATTGGAGGGCTCTCCTTCCGAGTTCTTTTACAGGACTTAAAGAAACTGATTCTCCTGCATTTTCTTTTGCTCAAAGCCAGAAACTTTCCTGCACCCCCTTGTAAATGTGTGTGTGTGTGTGTGTGTGTGTGTGTACACGCACACACTGTCCATTCAACTGTAAATGAATAATCACGTGACTGATTGGGGAAATGCTGACCTGTCTGCCGAACCAGCAGATGGCATCATTCGAAAGCTGCATCTATATGAGTTAGCGAATCGTGTCTAGCGGTGTATAATTACATTCGATTGTCTAGACTATATGTATATATATATATATATATATATATATATATATATATATATATATATATAAGGATCAAAATAGTTTGATTCAAATTCCGTGGTACATACTGTAGTTTCCCCGGCACAGTCCGCCGGGTCCAGTCTTCACATGTATATGCAGACAAGCCGTAGCTGACCGAGGGTTAGAGAACCCTCGGCTATCCTCGCTATGGCTTAATCAGCCTGTAGAAGCCGTTGCCCGAGGTGTGGCCGCTACTGCGTGCAGACAGCTTCGAGGAGCGACAGGCGAGAGCTGGGTGTCAGGTGAGGACTAAAGCGGACGAACTACCTCGAAGAGTACCACATGTTCCCTGTCAGAGGCACACACACACACACACACACACACACACACACACACACACACACACACACACACACACACACACACAGGTACTACAAATACGACACGCAATTACGTAACCAAAGATCGTGCTCAGTAGTAGATTCCACACTCCACTCCAATACCAGCTCTGTGTACCTTGGGTATGTGCTGTGGTTTGCTGTGATGCTCTTATGGTTACTGTATTGAAAGTGTTTTGCGTAGGATGTGTGCAGTACCCAGTAGTGCAATTTTCTGTATGTTATATATATTTGTAAGTCCTGGTGTTTTTGCTATGTATTTGTCTGAATATTTTTTTATTATACCTAAGGCGCCTACTATGATAGGAATTGTTTCTGTTTTTAGATTCCACATTCGAGTTACCTCTATTTCCAGGTCTTTGTATTTTGAAAGTTTCTCCATTTCTTTTAGGGAAACGTTGTCATCTGCTGGTGTTGATACATCAATTAGAAAGCATTTTTTTCCTTCATGATCTTTGACAACTATATCTGGTCTATTAGCCTTAATTTCTCTATCTGTGTGTATTGGCATATCCCAGAGTATGGTTGCTTTCTCGTTTTCTGTGACCTTTTCTGGCGTGTGTTTATACCATCTTTTTTCTATTTTTTCTATTATTATTATTAAAACGGTGAGCTGGCAGAATCGTTAAGCACGCCAGGCGAAATGTTTAGTAGTATTTCTCGTCTGCCGCTACGTTTTGAGTTCAAATTCCACCGAGGTCGACTTTGCCTTTCTTCCTTTCGGGGTTGATAATTTAAGTACCAGTTGCATACTGGGGTCGATCTAATCTACTGACCCCTACCCCAAAATTTCGGGCCTTGTGCCTAGAGTAGAAAAGATTAATATTATTTTATAGAAATAAGGCGGCGAACTATCAGAATCGTTGGCTCGCCTGACAAAATGCTTAGCGGCATTTTCTCCTCTTTTACGTTCTGAGATCAAATTCCGCCAATGGTGTCTTTGCTTTTCGTCCTTTCAGAGGTCAATAAAGAAAGGTGCTGGTGGAGCACTGGAGTCGATGTAATTGTCTTACCACATCCCCTATAATTGCTGGCCTCGTGCCAAAATTTGAAGCCAACATCAAATAGATCCTGCTGCCAGAATTTTTGTCAAATTTTCTACATTGATGCAGTGTTGCATATGATGACGAAAACCACGTCCATTTTCTATAGAAATTATCAACAATGTTACTAACCTTTAGAAGTTGAAATTGTAGCTTATAGAAAGCGGTTAATACGCAGTTTAGCGTCGTAAACAAATGAAAGTACCAGAAGCGACGATAGTGAACTCCCATATTTTCATAAATAGACACGGCGAAAATATCTTATACAGAATCTTGTTTTTAGGAATTCCCAATAAGTTATGAATACCCAAACTGTGAAGTCACTTATGTAATAACATGAAATTAGTTACCCGATAGTAAGAATTCAAATAAAGTAGCCCTGAAAAGCACTTTAATACGTTCCCAGAGTATATAGAACTTAGGAGGAAATACTGTTGAAGAGCGTACGCTCGAAACGTAAAAGACTTTCTCAACTTTCCGAGCGTTAAAATAATACACCTGTTTGTTGTTTACACACCTGTCTTCGTCTTTTGTAAATTCCAACTGTATATATATATATATGTATATATATGTATATATATATATATATATATGTATATATATATATATATATATATATATATATATATATATATATATATATATATCGGGCTTCCACTAGTCAGTTCTGGGATATTGTCGAAGATACTTGCCCGTGGTATAGGGCAATGGGACTGAACCTGAAACCACGTGGTTATAAAGTGAGCTTCCTAACCGCATTAATCGATGGAAGCGAGCAAAAGCAAAGCTTAACTCCATGGAGATTTGATTTCAGAATACAGAGAAATGAAAGTAAAATATTTATAAGATGTTTATTCTGACATACCACCCTCTTTACCGATTCAATGTTATGATGAACAATGCACAAATAGTTTTAAATGTCTACGGAGCATACAAGTGATGAAACAAAAGTGCTTTTCAGCTAGTAAAAGAGTACGTGAAAGGAAAAATGTAAATCTCTTGCTTAGGCTGTGAATTCCAATATGGGTTCTACTGCACCCATCATGCCAAGAGGTATGGTGTGAATATTAAAAGAAACGTAATAATTTATTTATATGAATGAATAAATTAATACATTCCTATGGTGCGTGTAGGCGTTAGCTTTATTGTTACTCCTATCGATGTTCTTGTGCTATTCAATTCTAGAGTTATTGTTTGACCTACTCTTTTTGCTAATGCCTATAGAGTAAAGCTGAACACTAGTGCCCCGAAAATATTTGGAAGTTACTAAGGTAGTTACTATCTTGAACCTGAAGACAGAAGTTTCCAACCTATTGTCTGGTTGATTAATTATATACCGAAGTCAGCGAGCGAGCTAGCAGAATCGTTAGCACGTGAGACAAAATGTTTATCGGCGTTTCGTCCGTCTCTACGTTCTGAGTTCAAATTCCGCCAAGATTGACTTCACCTTTCATCCTTTCGGAGTCGTTAAAATAAGCACCAGCTGAGCACTGGGGTCCCCGAGCTTACTGGTTTTGTGCCAAAATTTGAAACCAATATTCACTTCGTATGGTTTATTAGGAGAAATGGCGTCTGTGACATTTAAACGCTTCAAGAGGCTAGTGAAGTCTGTGAGGTTTATATTCAGATTCCACGTTCGTTAGTAGATGTCTTTGATGGGAAGGGAATTCTAGCAGGTTTACATTACGGAGTGAAGTGATTACGAACAGTGATTAATCAGGGACCTAGTTGGTGAGACACAATAGGAAATGATGGGAGGGTGCAAAACGAATGTATTTCGGATGGGTTTGGATGAATGTTGTTTGCAAATATCTAGAGTGGTAGAGGCTGTTGTAGTAGCAGTAAAATAGGAAGAGTATGTTTGCGTGTATATGGGGAAGAAAATGCAATGTATCTATGGTTCAGAGATTACAGTGAGTTGATGAGTAAATCTTTGCTAGTTAGTCGGATCACCTTTTGTATGCGGGCTAGGATGTTTGTGTATGTATACCAGTTGTGAGAGCTGTGCTCTATTGTGGGTCTCACTGAGCTTTATTGAGAATCATCAATTGATCAGTTTACAAGTATATTCAATCTATGAAGAAAATTAGTCTTTGGGACATAGATATAGTTTTAGGTATGTTAAGTATTGCCAAACGTATTATTATTTATAATATACAGGGCTTTATTTTAAAGTGACCTACACATATTTAATGTACTTACTTTATAATTAGAAGGTTGCATCGTCAATAGGGTGAGATTCCTCTTTGTACCACTGTCCTTGACCTTCTTTTAATTTAACACAAAGCTCTGCATTGGGTGTATAAGTTGCGCAGTTTACATCACGAATAAGACGTTTTGAATGCCGCAGAGCATTGATTGCTTGGGCATGCAGTTTAGGCCTATACTTGACTTTAATGTTATTTAGGACTGAAAATATTCTCTCGGCTGCAGCTGAAGAATGTGGCAATGATAGGAGCTGAAACATAAAGCATGATAGGACCAGATAACGAGCTACATCTCCACATTTTTCCTTAGAAATTTTATACCAATAATCTTTTGGTTTGGTGGCTTCAGTTATGTCATTGTTATCTTGAAGTTTAATTTGATTCTCCTGAACAATATTTGGAAATTTTGCATGCCAGAGGAACAATTGAACTTGGACCATTGCAATCACGAATACTAGCTGGGTCTAGTGCCTCTAGAAACTTCAGATTACGGAAGAAATCATGTGCAAAGAAGCGCTGAAAAAATTCCTTCCCAAAGTGCACTTAAAAATTTAATGTTTTCACATGAAATTGTTTCAATTCAGTTGTACTAATAGATGAAACTTTCTTTTTGTAGATGCTTTCAACTTTTGCGCCTCTATCAATTTCAGTTATGGGAAGATACACTGATGGATCATTGATATTAATTTCATGTAGCTCTTTATTTTTCACAATTTCTTTTTTAACAAAATTGCCAAGTATTCTCTTAACAGTACATGCAATAGATTTGTGCTTTCTGATTGGAAATCTCTAAGTTCAACTTAATAATATCTGGCAAAATATATGCTAAAAATGCAGAAAACATCTCTGTGATTGGATTTGTTAATGAATTCAGCACATTTGAAGCTGGATTGTTGTTATTTTCAATAGCAGCAGTCGTAAAGACTAACACTAGCGCAGGCCACCGTTCTAGTATTCTTTTGACAACTTGTTCTAAAGATAGCCACCTTGTACAACTTACATGTAATAATTTATGAGGATTTGTTTGAATGAATGCCTGAAATTCTTCATATTCTTGCAGTCTCTTTGGGCTATTTGAGGGGAATGAATATATACTTCTAGCGTGTTCTTCTAAATATGAAGTTAATTCTGAACATGCCTTTGATGCACAGATATGCAAAGAGCGACAGACACAACACTGAATAAAGAGAGAGGAAACTTTGATCTTCAGTAATGTCTGCACACATCCCTTCTGTCCCATAATTACACTAGCATTGTCACTGGCAAACCCTATCAAATTTTCAAAAGGAATATCATGTAAGGTGAAAAATCTTTCAACAGAGGAAAAAATTCCATTAGCAGAGCAACCCTTGGCTTCCAAAAGAATTAAATAACTATCAATAATTTTTTGAGTGCTACAATCATAAAATCTAGTTAACAGAACAAGCTGTGTTCCTTTTTTTTTTTTGTACTTACATCAGTAGTTTCATCAACGGTTAATGAAAACTTGCACTCAGAACTGCTTAATGAGGTTTTCAAAGTATAATTTATTAATAAATTAACAATTAATAATTTTTACCAAGCCCTGGTAAAGGTGAAGCAACTGTTTGTGGTGAAGCAACTGTTTGCTGATCCCTTAATTATGTTTATAAATATATATATATATATATATATATATATATATATATATATATATATATGAGTAGCTTTGGTTCCTGCACATTTAAGTATCTTTAGCTATTTTGAAATCAGGACATGCATTCTGAATTAATCCAGGTAAATGATCCATAAATCTCACTGGTAAGTTATGTTCTGCTACGTTTGTAATATGAACAGAAGTTGTAGGCTGCAAAAAGTCGGTCAGTTTTCCACTTTTATTTTCTGAATGAACATTTTTAATATGTTTATCCGTTTTTCCGTGCCTCTCCAGATGAGTTACACTGCTTTGAATTTCACAACAAAATTTACAGTATGTTCTTTCGATATTTGTTTTACTTGGTTCTAACCATGATGAAAATCGAGAATCCAATAAAAGTTTGTTCGATAATTTATGATTATATTGTTTAATTCTTTTCTTTGGCGGAATTAAATCTAAGTCAATTTCATCACTGCTTTTATCTTTCGTCATCATGAGGGTTATAAATCATTCGTATTTTATAAAAGTGTAACGCGGTAGTAAGGAAGCACTTGTCACTTACGTATAAAACATGCTACTGACTGGCATTAGAGGCGGCAAGCCAGCGATATTGGATGGTACGTATGATAAGTGTATTGAACACGTTTTATACCAACTAGCTACCAATTAGCTATAAACTGCCTCGTTATTAAATGTCGCAAAATATATTTTGATATAAAATAGTTATGTAGTAATGTAATGTATTTATTGTTAAATTCTTCGCTTACATACGCTGTAAACTTACTTTTTTTTTTACATAAAGTGAAAAAAAAATTTTTAAGTACCAAATTATTGTAGGATAGTACCGAAAGTATTACCGCACACCAAAAGTACTAAATTTGGTACAGTAGTACTAGGTTCGGCAAGCCTGGGTGGGGCCCGAGGAGAGATGGGCTAAAACTGTGATGCATACAATTTGTAGTAATTTTGAAAATTATAATTACGTGTTGTTCATTTTAGAGAGGTTGAAATATCTTGTTATTTCCGTCAAATTGATTCTTCGTGCTGTTAAGACAACGTTGGAAAATTTTTTCGAGTAGTTATGACATGTGGTGTCTCAGTTGCACGTGAATGATATTTTCTTTGTAGTGCTAAAGAAGGGGTTAAGAGTGATATAATTTACGTGGGAGTGAACATTGCTGACGATGACAGCAAGTTGTTATAGGGAAATAACTGAACAAAAGTTGATAGTGTTGAACAGAAAGAGCTCAGCTAGCGAACTCTGTGATGGTACAATCTGACAAGAGGCTTCAAATTCAAGAGATGTAAAACAGATAGAACTCCTAGCCTAGTTATCAGATTTCCATGCAGTTGATATCAGTTTTCAAAGGGTTAAACATTTGAAAGATATCTCCCAGGTAGGGCAGCATTCTTTCGCAGATTTTACCCATAGAATAATTTTGAAATCAGTACTGTGTGCACATGAGACACACATCAGTTATACAGTGCTTCAGCTGCCTACATCTGTATCTATTTGTGGAATCTATATAAAACTAGGTATCTCCGCCACAGATAGAGCCCAGGACTCTGAGAGGAATTTTTCAAAGTGTACAAAGTTTCTTCTGGGACCTCCTATTTTTTTCTGTGGATATTAGTCTTTAAAATATACAAATATTTCCTGAGATCCCAGAATATTCTGGGTCTGAGTACGATGTACTCTCTGCACCCACAACGCCACGGACACAACACAATACAACACTGGTATTAGGATAGGGACCATCGAATTTTCGGTTGGTAATCTGCTCTTCTATTGATTGTTTATCTGTGACTCTTTGTTTGCATGTTATGTTGTAATTTCGTCCGCATACAAATTCCACCCCACTTTTGTTGGAATAAATTTTGTCTATTAAAGAATTCTCATTTTGTCATTCACTGCAATATGTTTGCTGCCTGCAGTAACGAACTAACAAGTATTGTATTTTCCGGTATATAAGACGCAATATTTTTCGTGTGTGTGTGTGTGTGTGTGTGTGTGTTTTATGTATCAAAAAAATTGTCCTGCGTGTAACGCGGCCGTATAAAGGATGGGAAACAGTATTGTGGGCTAGAAAGCCGGACTAGCATAAGTCCACTAGGTACAAAAATTCTAATAATGAAATATTACTTTCAACTTTTCGTTGGAGGGATAGGCTAATTAGATCGATCCCAGTGCTTAACTGGTACTTATTTTATTGACCCCGAAAATATGAAAAACAAAGTCGACCTCGGCGGAATTTGAACTCAGAACGTAAAGACGGACGAAATACCGCTAAATATTTTGCCCGGCGTGCTAACGATTCTGCCACCTCACCGCCTTCTAATGATAAGATAATTGTTTTAAATTTTGACACAAGGCCAGAAATTTCGGGGACCTGGCTAAATCGATTAAATCGGCTCTCAGTGCTCAACTGGTACTCATTCACCCCGAAAGAATGAAAGGCAAAGTCGACTTCGGTGGAACGCAAACAGACGAAACGCCGCTAAGAATTTTGCCCTGCGTGCTGACAGTTCTGCCAAAATATCACGATCTCTTAACACAAACTTACAAAACATTGCTTAAGGTGTGTAGTAACGCCTTACTAGCAGACGACCTTTCCGGTAAGTTTATCCACGCATGCGCGGGGACTAGTTCCGGAAGGAACACGGGAAGAGTCTCATGCGCATGCGTGGAGTTCAACATCTAAAACGTTCCCGCTCTTTTCATCCTCTTTCTCGGCCGGCCGACCATGAGCCAAGACGTCCAACAGAGCTCTCTCACATGTCAGCACCAGAGCTTCACAAATAACCACGGAAATCATTCAGAAGGCGTCTCAGCAACCAAAGGATGAAGTGCTGCCTATTTCCTCTGTAAATAAATATTGTTGTGTTGATAGTTCAGAATCTGCGTTCCGTTGTTTCTTCAGAATTTAATGTACGGAAGCGGTGTACACCTAATGGTGTATAACCACTTTCCTATAGGTGCATCGGCAGTTATGTGAAGAGGCCACATCATTCTTATACCTCGTTCCTCAGCGTATATCACCAAACTTAATATGTATCTTACATTATTTAATGACTCCGTTACCTTTAAAAAATTGCTTGGTTTTTTTTTTCTCATTACCTAAATGAAAAATTCTCCTAGGTAGATGAAAGAAATGTTAAATTTTCATCCGCCTGTCATCTATTTCCAACGAGTGGTTGCAAATAGCTAATAGCCGTTGTGTGCCATTTTGTTGGCAGATCACGGTTATATAAAACACCATAGCCAGAAATACCAGTTTTACATCTTGTATATCTATTCTCTTGGCCAAAATGTAAACAACTATACAGTTGATCTGAAAGAAGATAAAGTTGAAAGACAGTACTTCTATAACGTAGTTTATTTATGATAAATTTATGGCTTCATACTTTGCTCTTGTATACTGTCACAACGTGGAGGCGCAATGGCACAGTGGTTAGGGCAGCGGACTCGCGGTCATAGGATCGCGGTTTCGATTCCCAGACCGGGCATTGTGAGTGTTTATTGAGCGAAAACACCTAAAGCTCCACGAGGCTCCGGCAGGGGATGGTGGCAAACCTTGCTGTACTCTTCCACCACAACTTTCTCTCACTCTTACTTCCTGTTTCTGTTGTGCCTGTAATTCAAAGGGTCAGCCTTGTCACACTGTGTCACGCTGAATATCCCCGAGAAATACGTTAAGGGTACACGTGTTTGTGGAGTGCTCAGCCACTTGCACGTTAATTTCACGAGCAGGCTGTTCCATTGATCGGATCAACTGGAACCCTCGACGTCGTAAGCGACGGAGTGCCAACAACAACAACTGTCACAACATTGTATTTACTTCCACAGAATCGTATATCTTTACTTACAAAACCACTTTCAAATATCTTTCAAGAAGTGTACGAAGAAACATACTAAATTTGGTATTTTTCACAAAATATACTTGTAATATAGGATTGCGTCTTATGCAAGAAATGTGTCATAAGTCGGCGAATACGGTACTTCTTTCTATATAGGACCTGCTTTTACTCGGAAGGGCAGTACTGTAAGTGCCTGGACTATCACGTAAGAATTAATTAGAAATCGAGTACCAAGTAATTGCATTGTCATTAGTTATTTGTCATGAATTCGTACTGAATAAATTATTAATTAATATGTGGTTGGTTGTTTGAATCTGTGAGAAGATACTCATTTACAGCTGAGTGAACTGGTTCAACGTGAAATGAAGTGTTTTACTCAGAAACACATCGCACCGCCCAATCCAGGAATCAAAACCAAGATCTTACGATTGTGAGTGCAACATCCTAACCACTAGGCCACATGCCTTCACCGTCTTCATATACCTTGGGTAAATCAGACGGACAGAATTCATCCCTCTACAAGCTTTGCATTGGGATCAAGTGGACCTTAGTATTTCAAACTAACGAACCTCTTATAATTTAAAGGGGTTCAATTCAACTGCACGGCACGTCTTCTTAGCCTTATGCAGGTGCCTTCAATCATAACCTCGGACCGACTATCCTTCTTTCTCTCATTTTAACTTAAACAGCGAAATAGCAAAATTATAAGAGCGTCGGATAGAATGCCCCCACAGTATTAGTTCTGGCTTTCGGCTTTCTGTGTTTAAACCCCGCCGAGGTTAATTTTGCCTTTCTTGCATTGAAAATATCTCCAGAGAGAAGTGACAGAAAGGGGTATTTAGTGTTTTGTGTAGTAACAAAGAACACAGGAAAATGCTGCCTGATCAAGACCCCCCCCCCCCAGATCATATGTGCGAAACACTTTGACCCATTATAACACACTGGATATAACAAGGGACCAGATTGATATCCGATGGTTGAGCTTCCTATGTTACTCTAAGCCACATATGTAGTTATGAAGTCGTCAATCATTCTTTAAATTGCGTTGATCCAACGATGAGCGCATTCCATTCACAAACTATCGAAGAACGGTGGATATTCCCCCAAGAATATCCCCAGGTGACAATACGGAACGAATGGTGCTTTATTAAGATAATATCGGTATAAGTATATTTGGTAGTAAAAATTGACTGTGAAAAAGCTATGTTTACTTTCTATGATCGTTTTCATGTTATGTAAATATATTGGTTTCACATTTTGGCACAAGGCCAGCAATATTAGGGGGAGGTGTAAGTCGATTAAATTGAGCCCAGTGTCTCACTGGTGGTTAATTTATTAATTCCAAAAGGATGAAACGCAAAGTCAACCTTGGTGGATTTGAAATCAGAATGTAAAGATGAATGAAATGCCGCTAAGCATTTTGCTTGGTGTGCTTAACGGTTCTGCCAACTTGCCGTCTTAAAATCACCCGATAATAATTATATTCTCTTTAAAACTTTCATTAACATTGTCCCAAATTCCATTACGACATCCAGTAACTTCCTTATTAACATTCACCCTACCACCGCTGTTATTGCCATATCCAAATTCCTCCGGCTCCATTATCTCACCTCCTCCACCATCTCCATTACAGCCACAATCTCATCAACAACCATCTCCTTCCCAGTCTTGTCATATCCCACCAAATTCTTCCATTCCCCACACCTCACTCCTTCACCACCACCACCACCACCACCACCACATTCCCTTGCAATACCTTCCACTGCCATCTCATTGCCTCCACAAGCACGATCACAATTACGACGACGACGACCACCACCACCACCACCAAAACCAACCACCACCACCACCACCACCACCACCACTACCATTACCATTGCACAAAAGGAAAATACAATATCCCATCCCATATCAACTAGATTATGGCTGGCAGATAAGAGTTTACTCAAAGTATCTGCCCTCTGCTTCCACCACGGCCTCAAAACGGCTCTGGAACCTGGCGCATGTGTTCCTCATTGTGTCCCTGGGAAGATCTTCGAACACCTCCTTGATCTTGACCATCAGCAGCTCGGCCTTGGTGTTGTAGGCAGAGCATTTGGTGTCTTTCTCACACACACCCTACACACACAGTAATCTATAGGATTACGATATAGGGAATTAGGAAGCCAGAAAGTGGGGCTGGTGAAGTCGTAGGAATTATCCGACAACCACTTCTCACTATTTCTAACGGTAAGGCATGGAACCGAATCCTGCTACCACACATATGGTCTCCCAGCAGCAACCCTTTTCTGCCAGAGACTGATCACACTCTCCAACAGCTTCGCACAGCCGTTTGAATTGAGCCTAAGACCCTGTTCAAAGAGGGAATGAATTCTGGTGTGCAGACGCAGTCACAACGCTTACTGTGTCCCTTCATGCTGGCCATGGCTTCGTTGTCTCCGTTGCAGCTGTCCATGTCACGTTTAGCAGCCTTTACAATGTTCGCAGAGCATAGAACAGCAGTTATCATTTCGGCATTTTGATACCCAGCCCGAATCGTGATACAGGGAGAGCAATACTTTTCTAATATTTAGATGGCTTCTAAGGCGGCGAGCTGGCAGAAACGTTAGCATGCCGGGCGAAATGCTTAGCGGTATTTCGTCTGCCGCTACGTTCTGAGTTCAGATTCCGCCGAGGTCGACTTAGCCTTTCATCCTTTCGAGGTCGATTAAATAAGTACCAGTTACGCACTGGAGTCAATGTAATCGACTTAATCCCTTTGTCTGTCCTTGTTTGTCCCCTCTCTGTTTAGCCCCCCTCTCTGTTTAGCCCCCCCCCCTGTGGGTAATAAATAAATAAATATTTAGATGGCTTCCTCTTCGCCATATCAGCTTGTTTTTTCTCAACTACAACTCTAATATTTATGCTCTCCAACACCGTCGACTGTTCAATACTTCAAGCTGTTCCTGAGAAACAGGAAACAAAAAAATCGCCAAATTTAGCCCAAACACACTGTAAAACAAAACTTCTCGTTTTTGAATGAGTTCAGGGGAAGAAGTATAAGGGAAGTGGCGGCGGTGGTGATAGCTGTATTGGTAATAGCAGTGAGCGGAAAGTATGTGTTGTCAATATACGTGTGTGTGTGTTGGGCGCGCGCGCACACGCCTGTGTCCATCAGAAGACGGGAAGGCATTGTTTATTACTAAGGTGGCCTGTGATTGGTAGAAAAATCCTCGCACCACATATAAGATCACCTTATGTCAGAAATGAAGGTAAATAAAATAAAACAAAATAAAATAAAACAAGACACCGGTGATAGTGTTATAGTTTGACGGCAGTAGCAACTGCTAGAAAACGACGACGACGACGATGGTGGTGGGGGGGGGGGGGTTCTTCATAGTTTTAGTGGTGGTAGCATTGTACATTTAATGATTAGTGGTGATAATGCTGGTCAGGGCCGGCCCTAGGGTTGCTGGTGCCTCGGGCAAGCTAAAGTTCGGTGTGTAGAAGCTGACGGTCGTGGAAATTTCCTTGTCTTTGTCACGCCCTCCTTGGCGTCCCCTAGCGTATGGCGCCCCGGGCGACTGCCCGAGTTGCCGGTACTTTGAGCCAGCCCTTGTGGTGGAGGTATGTAGCGTTAGTGGTGATGTGATGCATTAGTTGTTGCTGTAGTTTACCTCCGTCTTTGTGAACCCTGACTGAGCCATGGCTATCCCAGCTTATTTATTTATTTATTTCAGACGTAGGTGTGGTTGTGTGGTTAAGAAATTTGCTTCCCAACCATACGATCATGGGTACAGTCATACTGTATGGCACACTGGGCAAGTGTTGTTTACAATAACCCCGGACTAAACAGAAAGTGAAAGTAAAGCCGCTGGTTGTGCGTGCGCGCTTTTCTGGTTGTTCCGCACCATAAAAGTTGCCTTGTACCGTGCGTGTGTTCTGACGTCGCTCCTTTATTCATGTGAGACATGAACCCTTTTCAGGCATCATGTAAGGGTCCTTGAACGCCTCCACCAGAGATATGTGAGACACATTCTGAAGGTTGGCTGGTTCCTGTGGACTCCAAACACACAGGTCTTAAGAGAAGTCGACGTACTGTGTATTGAGGCGATGGTACATAAGCACCGTCCTCTCATTTTAGGGGTATGTAAGACTATCTTATCCAATATCTTTGTCTTTCCCAGCCAGCAGAGAAGAAACCACCTACCTTTTCACTACCAGGGACATTTTTGATATTTTCTATTTATTATTATTATTATTAATATTATCTAAGTCGAGGGTTCCGTTGATCCGATCAACGGAACAGCCTGCTCGTGAAATTAACGTGCAAGTGGCTGAGTACTCCACAGACACGTGTACCCTTAACGTAGTTCTCGGGGATATTCAGCGTGACACAGTGTGACAAGGCTGGCCCTTTGAATTACAGGCACAACAACAGAAAGAGGAAGTAAGAGTGAGAGAAAGTTGTGGTGGAAGAGTACAGCAGGGTTCGCCACCATCCCCTGCCGGAACCTCGTGGAGCTTTTAGGTGTTTTCGCTCAATAAACACTCACAACGCCCGGTCTGGGAATCGAAACCGCGATCCTACGACCGCGAGTCCGCTGCCCTAACCACTGGGCCATTGCGCCTCCACTCTGGACGGCACTACCCTCTCACTATTCAATGGTGCACCCTCAGATTTAGAAAATACTGCCCATCGCTAAGGAGGTGCACTGGATGGCACTGCCCCACTCAATATTCAATGATGCACCTTCAGATATGGAAAACACAGTTTACAAAAATCTTGCTGCAATACAAATTAGTGCCCACCCTGAATATTCTGAAGTAACCCCAGGCCCAAAAGTCTGGCGACAACGATAATTATAGTAATCTGGATCAGGTGATGGCAAACTTTTTATATCTCTCACCCCTTCATGGAATCATCGATAACTTATCGAACCCACTCACGTGGATTTCTAAAATAAAATTTAAAAGAGCAATTATTTAAAAAAAATTCTTGGCGGGGAACTGTTACGGTAGAGTTATGATTTAATGGAAATTTGACTGCTGTTTTTAGCAGATCAAGCGACCACATAGATTCACCCACATTGGATGTAATGGGATTTTAGTAGTAGTTATCGCAGTGTTATGACTGGCGGTGGTGCTGATGTTGGTTAAAGTTGGTGGTGTAGGTTATGGTGAAGAAAGGTAAACATTAAACCCAAGTAATGTAGACTAATCTTGTTAGTGACATGTTACGAATATCGCGCGTGCGTGTGCGAGTGCTGCGTATAATGTGTGCATGTGTACGTGTGTTTGAATTATTACACCTGACAGGAAACATACGGCAGCTTTGATCTTGGCACGCCTTCCATTCCTTCCCTCCCTCCATTGTAAATATGGATGGCTGTGTCCCATAAACCTGTTGGGGTTTTCTTTGTGAATAACGAGGGGTTTTGGAGAAAAAGGAAGGATAGAAGAGGAATTAGAAAAGAAAGGCGTATGTGAGGGCGTGTTGATAGATAGATAGATAGGTATGTATGTATGTAGGTAGGTAGGTAGGTAGGTAGGAAATAGATGGTAGGTTGGTAGGTAGATAGGTAAGTATGTAGGTAGATAGCTAAATAGATAGGTAGGTAGGTAGATAGATAAATAGGTAGGTAGGTAGGTAGGTAGACAAATAGGTATGTAGGTAGGAAGATAGGTAGGTAGGTAGGTAGGTAGGTAGGTAAATAAATAGGTAGGTAGATAGATAAATAGGTAGGTAGGTAGATAGATAAATAGATAGGTAGGTAGATAGATAAATAGATAGGTAAGTAGGTAGGTAGGTAGGAAGACAGACAGATAGAGGGTAAGAGAAAGCTCGTCCATTATGAATGTTTGCGTGTCTGTTATGACAACGAAGACAGGCAGTAGGGTTAGTTTAGTGCTGTCTAAATAGATTTCCCCCTCTTCAATTTTGGGTTGTTCTACTGTCCAGTAGGAAGAAACATCTTGATCAATCAACAAGCTGTGTGTGTATATGCATGTAAAAGCTCAATGAGTTTGCATTTAACTCAATGTATGCACAACGAATGGAACCACTAAAAACATAAAATGAAAGCACGTATACTTGTTTCACTGATTGGTCTGCAGCCGTGCTGGGGCACTGCCTTGAAGGGTTTAGTCAAACAAATGGACCCCAGTATTTCTTTTGTTTTTTTTTTAAAGCCTGGTACTTATTCTATTAATCACTTTTTGCTGAACTGCTAAGTAACAGGGGCATAAACAAACCGGCACCAGTTGGCAAGCAGTGTTTAGAAACAAACACAGGCAGAAAGATGCACACACACACACACATACATATAGATATATACGATGGGCTTCTTTCAGTTTACTAAATCCACCCACATGGCTTTGGTCAGCCCTGGGCTGTCTTAGAAGACACTCACCTACCCAAGGTGTCACACAAGCAAGCTTCTTAACACAGCCACACCCACCCCTAGCATCTTAACCACACGGCCATATCTGTGCCTAGCCTTTTAGCCATACCGACAATTTCAATATTTGACTGGGTGTACTTCTTCAATATTACATGATTATGCTTCAGATCAAGGCAGCAAACTGGCTGGAGCATTGGATGGCAATACCTTGTGGTATTTTTTTCTTTCTGGCTTTATCTCTTATCTTTTATCTTTTACTTCTTTCAGTCACTATACTGCAGCCATGCTGGGGCACCTTCTTGGAAAATTTTTAGTCAAATAAATTGACCCCAGTAATTATTTTTTTTTAAAGCCTGGTTCTTATTCTATTGGTGTCTCTTGCTGAACTACTAAGTTACGGGGATATAAACACACCAACACTGGTTGTCAAGTGGTAGTGCAGGACAAATACAGACACACATACATATATATTTATACATATATATAGATAGATACACACATATATATAAACACATGTATACATACATATATATATATATATATATATGTAAGGGACGACCGTGCGAACTCAAAAAGGAGCAATGGTGACGAATGGAAAAACAGAGGACTCCTTTTATTTAAACGTGTCACACGGTCGAACACAAAAATATATATATCAAAGATGATATACAAAATATGTTATGCGACGATAACATAGATGACCAGTAATGAAAGACCACAACCGTATTAGATGAATAACAGAGATATTTATTATGGCGTTAAAGTGTATGTCTGTGTGAGAGTGTGAATGCGACATATAATAACATAATCAAAGACAGGCCGTCATACAAAGAAAAGTGTGTATGTGAGTGATACATGTGTGAGTTATTACAGCAGATAGAAAGAGTGAGTAACGGACACGTGAGCAATTATACCAGATCGTTAGTACACTATAGGAAAAGTTCTGTATGTGAAAGTGAGTTGGCTGAGTATGGCAGTGCTGATCACTAGTTGTGATGTCGTAGCATCTATGCCGGGCCGTGTTTCTTGTTATACAGATGTTCGTCGCTGGCTGAGAATTTCTTGTCTGTTTAAGAACTCTTGTCTGTTTATTTACCGTGGTGAAGCTGAGTCACCTAACAGAATCGAAGAGAGAGAGATGTGCCGCGGAGGTTTGGTGTGGTGTACATAGTAAGTCGTGTTGACGCTGGTGGAGATTGATGCTCGGTAGTAGTAATCGTAGAATCGTGTTGGTCATGACGATGATGCTGGATAGTAGTCGTAGACTCTTGTTGCTGATGTGGCGACGGCGGTGGTCATCGTTGGCTGGACGAAGCTGTTGAAGTGGTCGCTGGAACTGCTGCTGCTGTCGTGTGGTACACGGAACAGTTCTCAAAGAGAAACTGGACCGAGACAAATTTGTGGGGTATGAGTTGATCTATATATAGCGTTAAGAGGGCTCCAAATGCCTTCAGAATTTTACTCTATCACGTGACCTTATTAGGGGCCGTGATTGGTCAGTTTGCGTTCTGGCGGGAAAGGTTCGAAGAAGTTGCCGGTTCGAATAATAATCAGTCACGTGATGACAAGGAATGGGTTCTCTACTACGCTCGCATTTATTTATATTTAAATGAGAAGATTGTATGTAATGGCGATAGTAGTTTTGTATCTAGTGACGATAGGTAGTTTCACTACATATATATATATATACACACACACACACACACACACACACACACACACACACACACACACACACACACACACACACACAATAAGCTTCTACCAGTTTCTGTCTACCAAATCCACTTACAAGGTTTTGGTTGGCCCAATATGAGACACTTGCCCAAGGTGCCACACAGTGGGACCAAACCCAGAACCATGTGGTTGGGAAGCAAGCTTCTAATCACACAGCCACGCCTGCACCTACTCTGCATTCAAAGAGCACAGGCAGATTCAGATTTATCTGTATCCAATGGATAAGATGGTATCTATAAAAGATACCCAAAGAAGCATAATTGGAAACTACCTCTGTTATCTCCCATAAAGATTCCTTGACAAGCACAATGTCAATGAAATCATCAGGAATCATTCATTGACCCAGAGATTGGCAAAGGGGTCGATATTGACCGCTGGGAGTCTGTGTGGCCATAGACCAAAGGTTTGACTATATCAATAACTAAATTCATATTGTTGTATTTGGGGATGGTCATGTTGCCAGTTTAGCCAATAAAAACACATGCACTATATATTTGGTGTTAATTTGCTTCAGTTTTATTTTACATTAATCGTATTTCGGCCAGAGTTCTTTCGTCACACTTCTGTGACCTCATCAGTGGTCCTTTGCTTTCTTCTTTCTTATTTGTGTGTCTTTCCTTACTAACGATCAGCCATTTTGTATTTTGTATGCCTATTGTATGTGTCTTTATTTGCGCATGCGTATCCCCCTATGTGTGTCTATGTTTAGTAAGTGCGTGTGTGTGTAAGGGGAGTGCCTGTATTATCTGTATCCCCTGTTTATACACGTTCGTTTAATTTGTTTTTATTTATTTGTTCATGTGTTTATACCTACTTATTATTTTTTTCCTATTCTTTCTTTTTTTGTATTTAATATAATTTAATTTTGTTAATGTATATATTATTTAATTCCATTTGTTTATCTGTGTATTGTATTTTATTTTGTTCATATTGTTATCAGTTTATGAGGATCTTATTCTATCATATGTTGCGGTGTCTTGGGGGGGGGGTGCTAGTGTTCCATTCCAGTTTCCTATTCAGGCTAGGTTTATCTTCTATTATATATGTAGCTTCTGTAATTTGTCTAAGCATTGCATCTGTTCTATGTGTGGACAAGATTTTAACTTCTATGTTGTTGAGTGAGCCCCTGTGTTCCTGCTCAGCGTGCTGGTACAGAACCAATGACCTCTTCTCTTAAGTTCCCTCCAATGCTCATTTATCCGCTTTCCTATACTCCGTGCTGTTTCCCCTACGTACGTTGTTATCTTGTTACTGCATCGTTCCTCTGTACATCTTATACTATAAACTACATTTCTGGCTTTACAGTTTGTTTGTGGGCTAAATCTACATACAGTACAGTTCCTATCAGTACAGGGGGTTCTACTAAAAAGGTAGGTTCTACCGATTAGGGATTTGATAGGGTTGCCTGACCTTTCAACAACCTTAATTCTTAGCTTAAGTTTGTCTAGGGCCCTTCTAAAGCGGTACGCCAGTTCACCTCTAAGGGTGGTGTCGACGAACATGACACTCTGGTATTTGTGGCTATCATACCATGAGTTGGCCTTCCCTATTTTCTTCTTAGTCCTTTCAATGGTATTCCATGACTTGCTCCTATAGAGTTCTTTATAAATACACTCCTGAATTGTCAAGGACATGTTTCCACATCAACAATTTTAATAATTATCTAATCACAAGATTGAACATATATTCTGAAATTCCACAAATACCAGGCAAAATTTTAGAAATGCACATCAGCTCTGGATCAAGAGGCTAACGTTAATCTATCATACATTCCCTCTATATTCATTTGTTTTATAATGAATTTTCTCCACGATACCCAAAACATTATTCTCCTAGTATCACACTAAAAATACTGGCGATCTTTCGATACTAGGCCGGTATATCGGCCTTTTCCGTAAAAAGTGTCTTCGGTGATCTTTACCAAAGATCGGCCTTTTCCATAACACCTGCACGATCTTCACTAGGGTGTTAAGGTTAGGGTTTTAGTGTCAGGGTTAGGGTTTTAGGGATAGTTTTAGGGTTAGGGTTAGTGTTTAGGGTTAGGGTTAGGGTAAGGGTTAGAGTTAAGAGAGATAGAGAGGGAGAGAGAGACAGAGAAAGAAGGTATGTTTTTTTTTTTGTTTGTTGTTTGCTGCTTACCACTATCTATCTCTCTTAACCTTAACCCTAAACACTAACCCTAACACTAAAACTAACCCTAGTGAAGATCGTTACGGAAAAGGCCGATCTTTGGTAAAGATCGCCGAAGACACTTTTTACGGAAAAGGCCGATATTCTGGCCTAGCATCGAAAGATCACCAAAATACTTGTTTTTAAGACCTCACCATTTTCTTTCCTGACCAAAAAATAATCATAGAAACTTTTCCAACACTTTCTACTGATTCTTCTTTTGCTTGTTTAACTTTTGTAAAATCTTTGGTAACTTTCAGTTTCATGAAACTTCAGTCTTGTGAAATCTCTTCACATTTTTGGTCTGATGGACCTTTGATCTACTGAGATGTTACCTCCAAGCAAGCAAGCAGGCTCTTGGTACATTTTCAGATTTTATAGTTTTACAGTATATTATTACTTGTTTTCAACAGCTTCTACTGCACCAATAGGTATACCTTTGTGAAAATGAAGCATTGTCTTTTGACTATTAGGGATAGTCTTCGCATTCTGTGTCCAATTTGCATTGTTATGGGATTGATTTCTTGTTTCTGGTGTTATTTTAGTGTTTTGTTTATTGTGTAGAATATTTGCTGTGTAAGTTAAGTTATTCTATTTGATTTTGTACTCTGTATGTGTTTTGTCAGTGATATTATATATATGGGTAGTGGTTTTATTTTATACTTATTCAAATTACTTTAGGAAATTGGCCCACAGTTTAGAGAGAGCCACAATATCAATACATTTGTAAAATACTGATGCGAAATTATATTTAACTGAATAGTACAGTAGTCACAGCAAATTTCAAATGATTAATTATAAATGACTCAAAATAATTAAGTTAGTGTTAAAATAATGAATGCAAGGGAAAGCTTACTAGCAATAAGCATGTAATGAAGGAAAAAGAACAATGACTAATATTATTTTCATTCTTTTTTTACTTAATATGGGAGACAAGTCTAGACATGTTTTGGTACTTTTATAACAACCTCATCAGTGAGCTCAAACTTACCAAAGTAGTTATAGAAGTAAAAAAAAAAAAGACCCACCATTGTCACTTGCAAGCAGTTATGACTTGGTAGCATGTACCATGCTTTTGCATTTTTTTTTTTCTTTTTAAGATACATATATTTCTGCAAGCAAGCATAGACAGCCTTTTGGTCCTCTCACCCTTAAATTGTTTCCAAATTTCTGGCAGAGTAAATTGCGTCATGGTGCTGTTTTTCTCACAGACAGTGCCCAGTTGATCCTACTATACTGTGTAGCTGACAAAATCAAAAATAAACAATGTCCATGTGCAAGATTAAAAATATAAAATGGTGACAATTTACCCATCGCACCCTGTATATACACAATGGACTTCTTTCAATTGCTGCATACTAAATCCACTCACACAGCTTTGGTTGGGACATTTGTTTAAAGCCCAAAGTGACATGCAGTAGAACATTGTTAAGTACCCACCACCACCACCACCACCATCCTTCAAGCATTGTTCTTCTCAAACAGAACATCAATAGTGTTAGCCCCACCAAATAACCCATATTCAAATCTTCTGTCTTCTTATTTTTCTATTCTTTTAATTTCAGATGACTGTGATCCCTTCATTAATGAAAATGGTTGCCTCTCAATCATACAAAAAGACGATATCTACATAAAAATCATTGATACAGATTCGAAAAATCGAGGAGAAAAACCACATTACAAACGTATAGAGAAATATACTAGAAAGTCAAAAAGAAAAAGAAAAAAATACAGAAAGAATAGAAAGAGGAAGCAAAACAAAGATAAAAATAACCAGAAAGGAAGCTCGTCAGTTAATGATACTTCAAGAAGAAAACAATGTCAGACAGGTGTTGGAACAATTGAAGTAAAAAGGGAAAAATGTCCTGGAAATACAGATTTAAATCCTACTTCTAACTTGGAATTGCCTAAAAAATACTGGACTGTACCGAAGTTTGTGTTAGCTCTGGTATGTGTTTTCTTACTTGTGCTGCATGTTTTCATCATCATCATCATCATCATTATCATTTAACGTCTGTTTTCCATGCTGGCATGGGTTGGACAGTTTGACAGGATCTGGGTAAGGGGCTGTATCACATTCCATAGTCTGTTTTTGCTTATTCTATTTTATGTCCTATCTCATATGAAAGGGTGCTGAAAAGTTCCCAGCTTTAAGTGTATCGCGAAAGGCCTGGCTGGAGGCCCAACCTTCCAAGTTCTTCTACGGGGCTTAGAAAAATCAAAGGACCATTGCAATAAGTGTGTGAATCTAAGAGGGAAATATGTTCAATAAAATCACAATTAACTGATCATGCTGTATTTTCTTTTACCAAAAGCCAGGAAATTTTCAGCACATACTCATGTATATATATATTTATGAGATTCAGTTTCAACATTTTTTTTTTATGATTCTAATTTTTGGTTATTCTGTCCTTCTTCATATTTACTTTTTGTTGGCTTCCTAATGCTTCCTGCATAATTATGATAACTATGTTAACTATGTTGACATTGACTAAACAGTGGAATTCTGGTTGAAGCACTTTCTCATAACCTTCTCATAGCTTTTTTATTTTTGGAATTTTCAGAAAATTTTTTTGTAAATTTGTATTTTACACTTGGGAATTTATACAATTAAGAAAAAACGACAATGGAGGTGACAAGATATGAAGCCTTGGCTTTACTGCTGTTTGTTATACTGTCGATCCAACAACCCTGTTGCTCATTTCATTTTATAGCTCCGCTTTCCTTATAACATATGTTTCTGCCCATATGAACATCAGGCCCTTTTTCTCTATGTAAGACATTAATATTGTCTGATTTGCATAATGCTTCCTAATTTGCATATTTTACCTATTAACTCTGACAGCCTGTTGTGTTGTAGCGTGAGAAGTTAATCGGGAAGATTAAACAACTTTACAGTATCTTACGCAATGGAGTTGGTGAAACTATACGGAAGATTCTGCATTCCTACATGCAGGTAAGTGTATTTGTGGGTATGTATGTGTGTGTATGTGAGCTTGTGCATGTGTATATTTGTGCATATATGTGTGTGTGTCTGTATCTATGCTGTGTCTATGCACGTGTGCAAGTCTTGTGTAAATCTAAATCTAATCTTTTCTGAATCACAAGATCCACTTGGCATTGTGCTTATCTCTAGGTTTCATTAAACGGGTCAGAACAAATCTCCCACTAGAATTATGTAACATATCTCGCCTCTCCAAGACAAGTAACTCATTACAATGCACTGTAATGACCTGGCTTTCATGGCTTGCTGCAATGACCTCATGCCTGTCCCATGTTGTCCACTGACAGCTAAAGGTTCTTTGCTATTTGAAAATTAAGTTTTCTGGGCATAGACACAATGCAGTGCCAATGGCCTCATATGAACTGCTGATCTCACAATTGGTTACCAGTTGCCTTACCCACTTAGCTATTCATGATCTTCTGTATTTGTAAGCCTTTGTGTGTATATCTCCCAGTGTGTGTTTCTTTTTTTTTTTAAATGAAGTTGATAAGATAATAATTCTTTCTGCTTTAGGCACAAGGGGCCTGAAATTGTGGTGGTGGTTTAGTCAATTACACTGACCCCAGTGCTTGACTGGTTCTTATTTTATCCATCCTGAAAGGATAAAAGACAAAGTTGACCTTGGTGAAATTTGAACTCTGAACACAAAGCTAGAAAAAAATGCTGCAACACATTTTGTCCAGTGTGCTAATGATTTTGCCAGCTTGCCAACCTATTTGAAGTTGATAATGATAAGTGTATAAACTTGGAGGTTTCATACACAGAGAAACTATGCCAACATTTTGAAAAATATGCAGAAGAAACTGAATATAAAATACACACCATCACAAGGATTATCAGAGAATCTTTTCTACTCTAGGCACAAGGCCCAAAATTTTTGTGGAGGGGGCCAGTCTTTTAGATCAACCTCAGTATGCAACTGGTATTTAATTTATCAACCTTGAAAGGATGCAAATATTTTGAGATATATCAATTCGGACAGACAAGATAGATTAAGGCAAATAGTCTATATATTCGTTTGGAGGCCCCTACTGCAGTGGTCCTCAACCACTGGGCAATGGATTATTTGATACTGGACCTTACAGAAAGAATAAATTTTTTGAATTTTATTTTTATTTTATTGACTATCACAGTCAGCTGTGTGTTTAATTTAATTGTTACATATATTTTATTTTATAATATAAAATAAAAGAAATCATTATATATGTAATAATTAAATTCTATATTATGCACTTCATTGTGTTTTGTTATGTGTGTGATCCCCTTGGTCCATGGGAAAATTGTGTTACATGAAATTAGAACTTTAAAGAATTTTCTAGACAGTGTAGACTTTAATAATTGCTTTCTTTTAGTAAAAGTTACATATTGAGAATAAATTAAATAGCAGCTGTCTTTATTATAGTATAAATGTTGTCCACCATTATAAATTAACAAATAGTTGGGTATGTTGAACTATTTTACAGATTCATAAGAGATACAAGGAAATAAAGGAAGAATCTAGAAAAGTTTTGGAAGCCGGTCATGATGTTGTTATTGAAATTATCGAAATTTCAGAGCAAGTCTATGGTAAGTAACTTTGGACATTGTTTTTACGTTGTTGTTATTGTTTTCTAGATGTAGGTGTGGTGGTGTGGTAAGTATCTTGCTTTACAATCATGTAGCCTTGGGTTCAATCCCATGACATGGCACCTTAGGTAAGTTTATTCCACTATAGCATTGGGCCAGCCAAAGCCTTGTGAGTGAATTTGGTAAATGGAAACTGAAAGAAGCCCATCATGCATATGTGTGTATGTATGTGTTTGTTTGTGTTTGTTCCCCGTTGTCGCTTGGAATTCAGTGTTTGTTTACGTCACCATAAATTAACAGTTCCTAAAAAGAAAAAGAAATAAAGACCAATAGAATAAGTACCTGGCTTTAAAAAATAAGTATTAGGGTCAATTTGTTCAACTAAACCTTTCGAAGCAGTGCCCCAGCATGGCCACATTCCAAAGACTTAAACAAGTAAAAGGTAAAAGATAAAGGATACCACTTTATACTATTAAAAAGTATTACAGAGAGATTGGACTTAGATTACCTTGCCAACTTCAGGATCCTTTTAGCAGAAGAATACCTTTTAGTTGAGTTGCTTGCTCATCATCTACTTATGTGTTTCTCAATCGGTGTCCATATGGCCCTTAGGGGTTCATATGATTTTGGAGGTCCATACAATCTTTGGGGGTTTTAATAAGATTTTATTGTTAATATTTATGTGCAATAAATTGGTTAAACTTCTACAATACACAAGATATTTTCACAATTTTTTTATATACGATTCCTAATAATATTTAATTATAAAAAAATATTATGGGATTTTTTAGACATTGAATGGGTATGAGGCTCCAGTTGAGTGAAATAGAAATCAAAGGGGTCCACAGGCAAAAAAGGGTTGAGAAATACTGATCTACTTCATAATTGTTTTAGATGACTTGGAAGTATTGCTAAAACAGTTAATGAAACACTTGTTGATACCACAATGCTCCTTCTGCTTGCAGAGTAGCATAATTTTTGTGGAACATACCTTTCAACATGAACAGTATTTTAGTGTGATAAACATATCCACTTACATAAAAGCAGTGCTCTAGCATAGCTTTAACCATGACAATTAAAACAAACTAAAGAACACAGTATACTTATTTTCTTATAGAAGTCAATGAGCAGTGGTGTATGCTGTTGTTCAACCTGGTAGAAATAGCAGTTGAATCTCTCAAATAACACACTACTACCTTAAAAGTAAAGGAATGACACATGGATACCCAATATATCAGTTGCATGTTGTTATTTGTGTACAAATATCTAAAGTGTATTGTACTTAGAAGCATTTTATATGTGTGCGTGTTTGTGTGTATATACGTATGCATGTATATATATAGTTAATTGTTTTATTATGACTTAAGTTATATAAAGTTTAATCTTTCATTCATGATAACATTTTCATTCATGTTTTTATATCTATTTATTCTATTCCTTTTCTTTACGCAATATTTTCATGAGACTTTTTTTAAATAAACGTTTTAGTCTAAAATCTTTTAGTTTAAACGATTGCATCGTTTAGATATGTGCTAATTCTATCTTTATTATTTTAACCTAAAACTTCGTTCGAATTGTATTTTAAACGAAAAATTTGTTACAGTTGGTTTTTGCATATAATATTCCTGTTAGCTTGTATTATAATGGACGTAGGGTTAATTATAGAATGTTTATAATTTTGATATTTTTATTAATATTTTTCTATCTTAATATAATAAGTATTTTATATACATTCATTTGTTATGTATTGTTGGTTGATATATATACATTCTTTTATTATTATTATTATTCTTGTATTTTGACCTGAAGATTAGCTATATTTTTGAATAGAATAGATTTTCGATAGTTTTAATTGATTTAAATATTATTTCTATTTGAAAATTGGTTATAAAACATGAGTAGTCGTTTTATCATCATTATCTTATGATATTTACTTTCTATTATATTATACTTATTTATTGTGTGGATTTTCATCGATGAGTTCATGAACCATGGTTTTTTTTCTCTAAAACTATATATATATATATATATATATATATCATTGCTATTAAACTGTCGTATGTCCAAATTTGGCCAAAGAATTCCCCTCAACACATAGCTATGATGCTCCCCCACTACTGCTTTTGCTGGTGATCAAAGATGCACATATTGTCAGCCACCAAGGGACATGCTCAACTGGTTATGGTCAAACAACTGACAAGCAAATCTGTGGTATTGAGCAGAATATTTACTGTAGTCCATCTTATATACCAATACAAGGCAATGTACATAATAACACTTCCAATCAGTTAAGATCAAAAAGTCATGAGAGCCACTGCCTGGTACTGCATCTATTATTATTATTAGTTATTGTCTTTGTACAGCTTCTATTACTAGAGATGTACTACCGTGCCAGCTGTTCACTACCAGTGAACTAAGGTAACACCCCTTATTTTTCGAGCACCATCCGGAGTATTCAAGCAGTGCTGTTTTCTGCAAGTGCTCCACCCTTATTGCAGCCCCTATTTGTTCCATGTACTTCTCAAGATTTTTACTCACTGTTCCCAGGGCTCCAACAATTATTATTATTATTATTATTATTATTATTATTATTATTATTATTATTATTATTATTTAGGAGTCAAGCTGGAAGAATTGTTAACATGCAGGGCATAATGCTTAGTGGCATTTCATTCATTGCTACATCCTGAGTTCAAATTCTGCTGAGGTCTACTTTGTCTTTAATCCTTTTGAGGAGATAAAATAAGTACTAGTTCAGTATTGGGCCTGGGGTAATCAACTTATCCACTCCCCATAATTGCTGGCCTTGTTTCAAAATTTGAAGCCATTGTTATTATTATTATTATTACTAGCAGAAATACCCGGCTTTGCCCGGGTTAAAGAGAATAATGAAATCTAAAAACGCCGTCTAGACTACGCAACCCTCAACTGTTAGTAGCTACGATACCATATTTCTACATTAATAACTCTCCAATCCATGCCAGCATGGAACATAGACATTAAGTGGAATGCCAGTCTCTCATCTAGGAGGGCCTTGAAATCAATGTTACCAACTGGGGACTATGTATGTCGTAGTGATAATAAAAAGACCCAAAGGAGGTCTGCAACGAAATAATTTTTACTCAACACTTTGCAAGTGAATCAGTGGAGGCAAAGATGCGTCTCATTTACTTGACAATTTATGCACCACATTGCAGAAATCACAATGTAAGTATATCTGAAAGGGTAGTCTTACACTGTTGTACCGTTGAATTACAAATAATGCTCATCTGTTATGTTCGGGTTAAAATTTCATCAACATCAAAAATATATGAATTTTCATGGGAGTTATGGCCGTTATACATAGAATATAATTTCATAAAGATCCGTTCAGTACTTTTGACGTAGTTTTGGATAAGAAAACAAATGACTAATGTGTGTGTTTGTGTGCATGTGTTTGTGTGCATGTGTTTGTGTGCATGTGTTTGTGTGTGATGGGTGTATATATGTATAGATATCTGTATGCATGTATATATATATGTATATATGTGTACATATTACATGTACATCTATCTATATATATATACATCTACACATGTGTATACATATACATGTATGCATATAGATCTATATCTATATATATATATATCTATGCATATACGTGTACATATACATGTATATGTATACATATACATCTCTTTCTCTCTCTTTCTCTCTCTTTCTCTCTCTTTCTCTCTTTCTCTCTTTCTCTCTCTCTGAAAGTATCTGTCATTACAGTATAGAAATGTGATTGTTTCAGTTAGTGGAATAACGTGTACATATACATCTATATGTATACATATACATCTCTCTCTCTCTCTCTCTCTCTCTCTCTCTCTCTCTCTCTCTCTCTCTCTCTCTCTCTCTCTCTCTCTCTTTCTCTCTTTCTCTCTCTCTCTGAAAGTATCTGTCATTACAGTATCGAAATGTGATTGTTTCAGTTAGTAGAATAGTTTCATTTTTAAAGTGAAAGTATTTGACATGAGTGTTTTTGTTTCACTTTTGACATGTAATACTTAAATAGTGGAGGAGATATTATGTTGCTGTGGGCTCGAACTCTGCAAGAAGTTAATAATTTTTTTTAACTAAAACACAACTGGAACCCTAAGTAAGGCATGTGTAAAATTGGAATGAAATTGGTTGCGTAGTTCTCGAGTTTTAGGGATTCACACAGACAGACAGACACACACACACTCATTTTTATATATATAGAAGATTATTATTATTATTATTATTATTATTCAGTAGTCTTATTTTTATTATTATTATTATTATTATTATTATTATTATTATTATTATTATTATTATTATTCAGTAGTCTTATTATTATTATTATTATTATTATTATTATTATTATTCAGTAGTCCTATTTTTATCATGTAATTTCACTGCACTACTGAGCACAGCTCTGTGCCTTGTGTATATTCTGTGGTTTGTTGTGATGTTCTTATTTTCACTGTACTGAAAGTGCTTTACGTAGGATGTGTGCGGTGCCTAGTAGTGCTATTCTCTCTATGTTATATACTCTTTTAAGTCCTGGTGTTTTGGTTATATATTTGTCTGAATGTTTTTTTGTTTTATCATATCTAACGCATCTACTCTTATAGGAATTATTTCTGTTTTTAGGCTCCACATTTGAGTTACCTCTATGTTCAGATCTTTTATTATTATTATTATTATTATTATTACTATTGATATTGTTGTTGTTATTGTTGTTGTTATTATTATTATCATTATTATTATTGAGTGAGAGAGCAGTGCATGCCATCAAAGTATAACCATCATGACTACCCATCTGATAAGGATACACCAGGCACATGAATCACATTATTGTTGTTGTTGTTGTTGTTGTTATTATTTTTATTATTCAGTAGTTTTATTTTTATAACGTGCTTTCACTTCACTACTGAGCGCAGCTCTGTGAACCTTGGGTATGTGCTGTGGTTTGCTGTGATGCTCTTATGGTTACTGTATTGAAAGTGTCTTGCGTAGGATGTGTGCAGTGCCCAGTAGTGCAATTTTCTGTATGTTATATATATTTGTAAGTCCTGGTGTTTTTGTTATGTATTTGTCTGAATTTTTTTTTATTATACCTAAGGCACCTACTATGATAGGAATTGCTTCTGTTTTTAGATTCCACATTCGAGTTACCTCTATTTCCAGGTCTTTGTATTTTGAAAGTTTTTCCATTTCTTTTAAAGAAACGTTGTCATCTGCTGGTATTGATACATCAATTAGAAAGCATTTTTTTCTTCATGATCTTTGACAACTATATCCTGTCTATTAGCCTTAATTTCTCTATCTATTTGCCTTAATTTCTCTATCTATTTGCCTTAATTTCTCTATCTATTTGCCCTAATTTCTCTATCTATTTGCCCTAATTTCTCTATCTATTAGCCCTAATTTCTCTATCTATTTGCCTTAATTTCTCTATCTATTTGCCTTAATTTCTCTATCTATTTGCCTTAATTTCTCTATCTATTTGCCTTAATTTCTCTATCTGTTTGCCTTAATTTCTCTATCTGTTTGCCTTAATTTCTCTATCTGTTTGCCTTAATTTCTCTATCTATTTGCCCTAATTTCTCTATCTATTTGCCTTAATTTCTCTATCTATTTGCCTTAATTTCTCTATTTGCCTTAATTTCTCTATCTATTTGCCTTAATTTCTCTATCTATTTGCCTTAATTTCTCTATTTGCCTTAATTTCTCTATCTATTTGCCTTAATTTCTCTATCTATTTGCCTTAATTTCTCTATCTGTTTGCCTTAATTTCTCTATCTATTTGCCTTAATTTCTCTATCTGTTTGCCTTAATTTCTCTGTGAGTTTAATGTCACTGTGGTCTACTTTACCTTTCATCCTTTCAAGGCTGATTAAAATAAGTACCAGTTAAGCATTGGTGTCTATGTAATTGACCTTCCCTTAAAATTGCTGGCTGTAAGCCAAAATTTGAAACAATTGTCATTTTTATTATTATTTTCATGGCAGTGGTAGTGGTGGTGGTGGTGGTGGTGGTGGTGGAGGTAATGATGTTTATGATGATGGCATGATCTTTGCAGGTCCTCCCAGACTGGTTTGATCCCTATATATGATATTTAGTTTGGACGTCTATAAGTTGACATCTGCAGAGAAAACATGGGCTGTAAGATAATCCCAAGGTGTTCTCTGGAGAGAAGAAGGATTGGGCCATGAAACATGAAGCCAAGAATATAAGATATAAAGTATATAAAAGGGAATTCCAGAATAAAGTTATTCTGGAGAAGGTTTGGAAATGGATACAATTTGCACTCTTATTCTCTTGTCTTCCGTCCACTCCAATCTTATGATTCCTCTGCTGTACTTCCATACTTTTCCTGTCTCCTATTTCAGTAACTTATAATACAATATCCTCTCTTTCCCTCTTTCTCTCTTTACCCTTCAATCACAGGAACGATATCCTCCATGAATGAGTTTACACGTCGGCTGTATTCGCGTAAGGACAAGAAAATTTTGCCTCGACACCAGAGAGTAAGCCATCATTTTGCAGTAATTAAATCTAGGGACCGTCACACACATGCCTGGGAAACCTTAAAGGCACTTGATAAAATGAAAAGCATCAAAAACAAAGTTGTCTTCATCAGTCAGTAAGTTCAGTTGATTTATGTTAACTCTTTAATTGTCTAATTAAATTTTCTGGTTATTCAAGTAATGATGGCTGTGTGGTAAGAAGTTTGCTTCACAACCATATGGTTCTGGGTTCAGTCCCATGGTATGGCACCTTGGGCAAGTGTCTTCTTCTATAGCTTTGAGCCAACCAAAGTTGGATTTGGTTGATGGGAACTGAAAGAAGCCCACTGTGTGTGTGTGTGTGTGTGTGTGTTTCTGTGTGTGTGTGTGTGTGTGTGTGTGTGTCTCTCCCACCATTGCTTGATAACCATTGTTGGTATGTTTACGTCCCTGTAACATTAGCAGTTTGGCAAGAGATCAATAAGTATTAGGCTCAGAAAAGAAAAGAAATACTGGAGTCAATTCATTTGACTAAAAATTCTTCAAACTGGTACCCCAGCATGGCCACCGTCTAATAACTGAAACAAGTAAAAGATAAACAGATAAAAGATTTGCCAGCAATTAAAATGATATTTGCTACCAGTCACATTGTCTCAATGAACTTGGTATATCTCAACAGAAAATAGTTTCAAACATGACCCTCCTCAGCAAAAGATTTATCTGTATATATATATATATAAAAGAGAGGATGTTTGTGTGTGTGTGTACGTGAATGTGGTTTATGCACGTCCACAAATTAGCACGCATGTCGTTCCAATTTCAGGAGAAGATTCGGAATGACCCTATGTGCATTTTAGTGAACTTTCTCTCTCAGAGGTACCCGCGTATACCTGTAAAAATCGATAAACTTTTACCAATTTTGAAGTTTGTTGACATGGCGAAGTCAAATCTGTGCATACACGCATGAAGTAGAGAGAGAGAAAAATTGTATGTTTGTGAGAGGGAGGGTGAAGGAGAGATACATTTTGTTTGCCAGCGTCTGTGTGGTAAGCAGCAAGCAAACAGAAAAAATACCCTCTCTCTCTCTCTCTCTCTCTCTCTCTCCCTCTCTCTCTCCCTCCCTTACATACACATGCCAGTTATCTCTCTCTCTTTCTTTCTTTTTTTCTTTCTTTCTCACACACACACACACACAGCAACATTACACACAAAACACATGTTGCCAAAAAGAAATAGAGGCTATCTTTTTATAGTGAGTATGCCAGACAGAAAGTGTGGTGTGTATGTGAAGTTCTTTTGTTAGTGCGAGAGAGCAGCATGTGTGTGTGTGTAATGTTGCTGTGTGTGTGAGACAGGGAGAGAGAGAAAGAAAGAAAGAAAGAAAGAAAGAGAGATAAATGTGTGTAAGGGAGGGAGAGAGATAGAGAGGGAGAGTGTGCTCTCTCTATCTCTGCTGAATTGATGTAAACAAACCCATGTGGTCTGATTTTCACGTTTCTAGGTATTGTACTGTAAATCGCCATTTCCAAAATATATTTATTTCAAATCATTTATTCGTATATATATGTAAGGCAAGGTGTGTGTGTTTTGTTGATATACGGGCAACACACACACACACATACGAACATGTATGCAATTGGTGTACATACGTGCGTGTGTGTATGTGTGTGTTGCTTGGGGTAAAACCTCCACTTTTACCCGCTCCCATTGATAGCACTTGGTATAGCACTAGTGTAGCAATAATTGGGTACCCTCCCAGCAGTATACTGGATAAATACTATCCCTTAGTGGGTTGAACCCTCAACCCCTAACTCTCTCGCATTATATATATTTATATAGATAGGATGATAAATTGAATATTAATTCAATTTAAAACCAAGTGGCTTAGCATATAACAAATCTGAAAATTCAGAAAAAATTGTATTACACGTGTATAAGGGATGACCACTAGGTGGACATCCAATATGCTAGAAAGAGGTCATCAACGACCCAACCACAAAGAAAAATAATGTTCTCCATAAAAATTTCGCAAAACGCCAGAACAGGACAAAATGAGAAATATACAGAATAAAGAAGTATCTATGGCCTGCTGCAGTTTCGAACATTAATGTTTTACTTTCGTAACATCTGTGTTCTCATATATATATATATATATATATATATACTCTATAAGATGTACCCGGTGCAAGCTATGGACACATAAGAGGTGCAGCAACATCAAAGGCAGGTTAACTAGCAAGTTAGTTTTTGTTTGTGGCAGATGTTCAGGTGCAATAAAGACTGTAAACAAACAGGAAACAGCTTCTATCTCATTCCAGGGTGAAAAACTAGAGGTAGTCGATAGCTTCCGCTATCTGGGCGACCAAGTTAGTAGTGGGGGTGGGTGCGCTGAAAGTGTAACTGCTAGAATAAGAATAGCCTGGGCAAAGTTTAGAGAGCTCTTACCCCTGCTGGCAACAAAGGGACTCTCACTCAGAGTAAAAGGCAGACTGTATGACGCATGCGTACGAACAACCATGCTACATGGCAGTGAAACATGGGCTGTAACTGCTGAGGACATACGTAAGCTCGCAAGGAATGAAGCCAGTATGCTCCGTTGGATGTGTAATGTCAATGTGAATACCCGTCAGAGTGTAAGTATCTTGAGAGAAAAGCTGAACATTAGAAGCATCAGTTGTGGCGTGCAAGAGAGACGATTGCGCTGGTATGGACATGTGGTGAGAATGGAGGAGGATAGCTGCGTGAAAAAGTGCCATACCCTAACAGTTGAGGGAACCCGTGGAAGAGGTAGGCCCAGGAAGACCTGGGCTGAGGTGGTGAGGCAAGACCTTCGTACATTGGGCCTCACCGAGGCGATGACTACTGACCGAGACCTTTGGAAATGTGCTGTGCGTGAGAAGACCCGGCAAGCCAAGTAAGATCGTTGCCAGTGCCCCTGGACTGGTTCTTGTGTGGGTGGCACATGAGATGCACCATTTTGAGCGTGGCCGTTGCCAGTACCGCCTGACTGGCTCCTGTAGGATTTTCGAGCGAGATCATTGCCAGTGCCCCTGGACTGGCTTGTGCGGGTGGCACATAAAAGACACCATTTCGAGCGTGGCCGTTTTCGTGCGGGTGACACGTAAAAGCACCCACTACACTCTCTGAGTGGTTGGCGTTAGGAAGGGCATCCAGCTGTAGAAACTCTGCCAAATCAGACTGGAGCCTGGTGTTGCCATCCGGTTTCACCAGTCCTCAGTCAAATCGTCCAACCCATGCTAGCATGGAAAGCGGACGTTAAACGATGATGATGATGATGATGATATATACTTAAGACTTCGTTGTGATCTGACACAGAGAATCGGGAGCCCTTTTGGTCATTCTATTTTCCTTGCTGGAAGGGTTCCTAACCCATGAGCAAAGAGGGGTTAGATGATGGCGGTGGTGTTTTCAAAGGGATGGCATGTGTAACCTGATCACCTCTGCTGATCAAACTCCCAACCCATGCGCCCCAGTTGCAACACTGATTCTGCCCAAATTTGACATCATGTTACTTAGTTTGGTTTGAAATAAAGAACTTGATTAGCTTAATAATCCCAACTTAATCCCGGGCAAAGCCGGGCTATACTGCTAGTTAGTTTATAAAACTGCTTTCTGCAGTTAAGGGTAATGAAATTATGAGGGGATGCTGAAAAGTTCCTGGCTTTAGGGGTATTGTGAAAGGCCTAGTTGGAGGCCCAACTTTCCGAGTTCTTTTACAGGGCTAAGAAAAACTGAACAACCACTGCAATAAGTATGTGAATCTGAGAGGAGAATATGTTGAATAAAATCATAATTAACTGATCCTTCTGTATTTTCTTTTGCTCAAAACCAGGAACTTTTCAGTACCCCCTCATATATATATATATATAAGTTCAGAAATAGCAGCTAAAAAGCTGAGACTCCAACAGATAGCATTACTTGTAACTCACAAAGGCAAAACAAGAAGAAAAACAATGAAAACTAACCAGTCGAAGTTAATCATAAACGCGTTTCTGGATTAGGAGCGATAACACTCCATTTCCTTCATCGGTATGATATTCTAGTTGTAAATTCGATGGCGCTAGCAAAACTGTGCATGCATGAACGAGTGAACATCTAATTTATTAATTTATTAATAAATTGTTAATTGTTAATTTATTAATAAATTAATATATATATATATATATATATATATATATATATATCAGCTTTCCACTATAAAAATGTTAATAATGTCCCGTTATCTATCACATCTTTGAGTCATCACTGAAGATGGTGGTGGTGGTGGTGGTGTTGATGATGGTGATAGTTGTGGTGGTGCTAATGTTGGTGTTGATGATGATAGCAGCAACAGTCATGGTAGTATTACTGATAACTGTGATGGTAGTTTGGTAGTTTATGATAATAGTAGAGATGGTTGTGGTGGCAATTTTGATGGTAATGATAGTGGGTTGATAAAATAAGTACCAGTTAAGCACTGGGGTCAATGTAATCAACTAACACCTCCTTCTAAAATTTCAGGCTCTGTGCCTATAGTAGAAAGGATTATTATTACTATTATTATTAATATTATTACTGAGTGAGAGAGCAGTGCATGCCATCAAAGTGACACTGGGGTAAAATATACAAAGCCCAATATACCCATCATGACTACCCATCTGATAAGGGTACACCAGGCACATGCATCACAACCATATGTGCGCGACATGGTGATCTCATATCAAGATAAACGGCGCATGACCTTGCAGGTGGAGCCCAGTTAGAATTTTCTTCACGTCGAGTAGCCCATCCCGCTCAAAAAGTCCCTGAATAAGGGTTGTTTAAAGATGTTGAGCAAAACACCCATGTTTCCAAAGGTGAATTATGCAGACCCCAAAGAACTCCTCTCAACACATGGCTATGATGCTCCCCCACTACTTCTGCTCATGATCAGAGATGCACATATTGTCAGCCACCAAGGGACATGCTCAACTGGTTAAGGTCAAATAAATGACAAGCAAATCTGTGGTATTGAGCAGAATATTTGCTGTAGCCCATCTTTTATACCAAGACAAAACAATGTACATGATAACACTTCCAATCAATTAAGATCAGAAGCCATGAGAGCCACTGCCTGGTACTGCATCCGGGCATTTATTATTATTACTATTATTATCATTACTATTATTGTTATTATTATATAAAGAATCTTGCAAACCAAATCCAAAAACGAAATATATATATATATATATATATATATATATTTCGTTATATATATATATATATATATATATATATATATATATATATATATATATATATATATATATATATATATATATATATATATATATAGAGAGAGAGAGAGAGAGAGAGAGAGATAGATAGATAGATATATCCATACAAATTTAGTTATGTGTGTGTGTATATATATATATATATTATATATATGCATACATACATACATACACACGTGCACATACACACTCACACACACAATACACAATAACCTAATTAAACAATAAGGAATTCCTATGAATTAGAATTTGTTCTTTATCAAAATAAAGACACAAAAAAGAAGATAATTGCTGGTGTTTTAGTACTGTGGGAATAGAGCAAGATTGTGTGGGCATGGCATTATTCCTATTTCTTTCTTACAACTGAAAGGAATGCTGTTCCCTCATTAATATATATGTATGTATGTATATATGTATGTATGTATGTATGTATGTATTTCATGTATGTATTACATGTATGTATGTATGTAGGTATGTATGTATGTATGTATGTATTGTATGTATGTATGTCTGTCTGTCTGTATGTATGTATATATGTATATATGTATATATATATATGTATGTATTGTATGTATTGGATGTATGTATGTATGTATGTATATATGTCTGTCTGTCTGTATGTATGTCTGTATGTATGTATGTCTGTCTGTATGTATGTATGTTTGTATATATGTATGAATGTATTGTATGTATTGCATGTATGTATGTATTGTATGTATGTATGTATGTGTGTATATGTGCAAATTTGTATGTTTTGTTTTATATATGTATTCTCATGCATCTCATGCATATAGTTGCATGTTTAGACATGCTCGTATATATTTAAATGATAAACTTCTGGAAAGTTTTACAAATTTTAACAGTTCTAGTGATGGCTTGGACCTGTAGTCTTCAAATCAGTTTTCTCCTTTTTTGTTTTGAGAAGCCTAATTTCTCAAAATTGATATTTAGGCAGTGTGTTACGTATTTCAGTGCCCCAGTAATCACAGACATAAACCTGAACTTGTAATCTGGATAGAGTAGCTGTAGATTCCTCACTAGTTCAGCATAGGTATTTTCTTTTTTGCTGATCTTTAGCTTTATGTTAACATCCACTGGGCTAATTTCCACAACTGTACAGTTTCTCTTATCTATCCCAAATTACTATGTCAGGTCTATTATGTTAACATTTTATTGTGTTTTTCACTGGGACATTCCACCAGTACGCCTTCTTATTGTAAGTGGCTATGGTTTCTACTATACTATTGGTTATTTCTTTGGCCTTGGGGTTATCCTGCCAAAAGATCTCATTATACTGTGTCCTATAATCTACCATGTCTCATTGGTAGATTATACAGCTGCTTATGATGTGGATGGCATTTTTGGTGTTAGCTCCACAATGTCTGCATTGGTTATCACATTTTGCTGCTTTTCCTGCATGCCTGTCCCTTTTGTGCATTAGGTATTTGGTTGGAATTTCTTGTTCCTGGATTGCAAACACATACCCTTCAATATTTTCACTAGACTTCTTTTAAATAAACGTTTTTAGTCTAAAATCTTCTAGCTTAAACTATTGCATTGTTTAGATATGTGCTAATTCTATCTTTATTATTTTAACCTAAAACTTTGTTCAAATTGTATTTTAAACGAAAAATTCGTTAAAGTTGGTTTTTGCATATAATATTCCTGTTAGCTTATATTATAATGGACGTAGCGTTAATTATGGAATGTTTATATTTTTGATATTTTTAATAATATTTTTCTGTCTTAATATAATAAGTATTTTATATACATTCATTTGTTATTTATTGTTGGTTGATATATACATTCTTTTATTATTATTATTGTTGTATTTTGACCTGAAGATTAGCTATATTTTTGAATAGAATTGATTTTCGATAGTTTTAATCAATTTTAATCGATTTAAATTTTCTTTCTATTTGAAAATTGGTTATGTAACATGTGTAGTCGTTTTATTATCTTTATCTTATGATATTTACTTTCTATTATATTATACTTATTTATTGTGCTTTTACTTATTAAATTTTCTATATGTGACAGTATATATATATATATATATATATATATATATATATATATATATATATATATATACATACATATATATATATATATATACCAGAGTAAGCACATAAATGAAACACAAGGTGGAAAAAATAGTACTCAAATACCAGAGGAAGAGTAATATTCTTTATTAAAAAGCAGCAAAAAATCATAAAAACTGTTACTCAGAGTTTTAGATTACTGTTTGTCGGACAGTTTTGTTCAGAATGGAACAAAAATAAGCTTAAAAGCAAATATATACAATTAGTTTAATGGATGCACATTTGAAAATGGTTTTGTTTCATCGATCCTTTCAACTAACGGTCTTTTCAATGACTGGTTGCATGCAATGAACAAACTTCGGTATAAAATCACCTTATTATAAAATCGAAGAAAACCTTAAATCAAAAATAGCTTACGAGTGGCTGTGTGGTAAGTAGCTTGCTTACCAACCACATGGTTCCGGGTTCATTCCCACAGCGTGGTGGGCCGACCAAAGCCTTGTGAGTGAATTTGGTAGACGGAAACTGAAAGAAGCCCGTCATATATATATATATATATATATATATATATATGTGTGTGTATATGTTTGTGTGTCTGTGTTTGTCCCCTCCCCCCAACATCGCTTGATAACCGATGGTGGTGTGTTTACATCCCCGTAACTTAGCTGTTCAGCAAAAGAGACCAATAGAATAAGTATTAGGCTTCCAAAGAATAAGTCCTGGGGTCGATTTGCTCGACTAAAGACAGTGCTCCAGCATGGCCACAGTCAAATGACTGAAACAAGTAAAAGAGTAAAAGAGTAAACATGCACATAACTATATAGAGATATATCTACATCATAACATATATATGCAAAGGTATTGTTTATAGAGCCATTATGTATATGTAATGTACTCTTCTGTGATGGGTAAGATCGAGAAAAAAAGTACCCCATATGGTGGGAGATAAATATTATTTAATAGACACAATACATGTTTTTATGGACCACTAATAACTTCATATGTTGAAAAATAGCTCAATTTATTAGTTCATTATAATATGTGGTTTGTGCCTGATGAATATGTTTGAGGCACTTCTCAACATATGAAACTATTAGCAGCATATAAAATCATGTATTGTGTCTATTAAATGATATATATGTTTGTGTGTGTGTGTGTGTTAAGTGGAGAAGCAGTGACAAGTGACAATTCTGCAAACAATAATAACAATTATAAGCTTAAAGCATATAAGCAATCACTATGTATTGGCTAAAGAAAATAATCTAATACTAGAGCATATAAGCCCTTGATGGAAAAAAGTGCACATTAGTACGCATGCATACTTATATATATATATATATATATATATATATATATATATATATATATATATATATATATATATATATATATATATGCACATATGTGTTTGTGTCTGTATTTGTTCCCCAATACCACTTGACAACTGGTGTGGTTTGTGTACATTCCTGTAACATAGTGATTTGGCAAAAGAAACCAATAGAATAAGTACCAGGCTTAAAAAAAGAAAAGAGTACTGATGGTTGACTTATTCAACTAAGGCTATTTTGGATGACACTTTCCCAGGGTGCCATAAAATTGAACCTAACCCTAGAATTTTTAAGATGAACAGTTTAGCTTGGTTGGTCGACTGGCTGGTTGTATAAATGACAGTAGACAGATTTTCATGTGAACACATGAGCACGATCTATCTGTACAACAATGCTATTCCAGTACCATAGGAAAATGTTATTTTGTATTGTTTTATCTTATTTAATTTTAGATTCACACGTGTCTATGATTATACTGATTTTTATGAGAAGGTTTATCTTCTGAAGGAACACACTTTCAACCAAAGAACTCGATTAATTGACCTGCTTGATATAAGCCGCCAAGTTAACTACACCTTGATGTATTACCCCCGCATGGCCAAGCTGGAAAGTACAAGAAGCATCACTGTAAGTAAAGAAATTTTTCATACTTCCTCTGCGGTACCATGGCCTCCGACTATCATCTTGAGTTAACCAGTGACTTCTGAGTGAATTTGGTAGGCAGAAACACTCTACAAAGCCCTTGTGTGTGTGTGTGTGTGTGTGTGTGTGTGCGTGTGTGTGTGTGTGTGTGTGTGTGTGCATGTGTGTGTGCATGTGTGCATGTGTGTGCATGCATGCATGTGTGTGTGTATGCATAGGTGCATGTACATGTGTGCGTGTTGTGTGTGTGAGTGTATGTGAATGTGTGCATGCATACATGTGTGTGTGTGTGAGTGCGTGTGCATGTGTGTGCCTGCATGCATTGTGTGTGTGCGTGTGAATGTGATTATAAATTTGCCCATACTGCATCCATGCTTTCACTTCTACATATAGGTGCAAGCATGGCTATGGAGTTAAGAAGCTTATTTTGCAACCATCTGCTTTCAGGTTCAGTTCCACTGTGCAGCACCTTGGGCAAGTATCTTCTGCTATAGTCACAAAGCCTTGAGCTAGCCAATGCCTTATGAGTGAATTTGGTGGGTGGAAACTATGTGGAAGTTTGTAGTGTGTGTGTTGTGATTGTGCTTGTCCACCCCACCACTTAAGAACTGTTGTTAGTTTGTTTATGTCTCCATGAATTAGCAATTTGGCATAAGAAAGCAATAGAATAAGTACCAGGCTTAAAATTCTGTAATGGGCTTGATTTACTCTTCAAGGGAGTGCCCCAGCACGACCACAGTCAAATGACTGAAATAAATAAAAGATAACTGAGCTATTGAAAGTTAAGTGTTGATTATATTATCATTATTATTATTATTATTATTATTATTATTATCATTATTATTATTATTAAGGTGGCAAGCTGGCGGAATCATTAGCATGCCGGGCGAAATGCTTAGCGGTATTTTGTCTGCCGCTACATTCTGAGTTCAATTTCCACCAAGGTTGGACTTTGCCTTTCATCTTTTCAGGGTTGATAAAAAAAAAATACCAGTTAAGCACTGGAGTCTATATAATCAACTTACCCCCTTGTGCAAAGCTACTGGCCTTGTGAAACCTATATTATTATAAAAAACTAAAACATTGGCGTCTAAAGATGTTGGTTCTATATAGTTTTAGCCATGATGACTCCAACAAAACGAAAGTAAATAATTTTAGCTACATGGCTTGGCTGACATATTTTTGTGTTATTTTTTAATATTCATCTGATAGTGATGGTGGTGGAAGTGGACATGGTAGTAGTATCATGAAAGCATTGGTTATCCTTTGACATTTTAAAAGCACATAGCAAATATAAAACAAAGCAAAAAGAAAAGACACTCAAAATTTACTCTCAATAATTTTATAACTGAACATTTAAAAAAAAATATAGAAAAATTAGCTTCTACTTTGATTTCAAACATTGTTATCAATCAGTTCAGTTCTGTCTGTGATGTTGTCTGTAATGTTCTGGATTTTGGCTTCTAAAATTTGTTCAGTTGTTTACTAAATCTGTGAATTTTCAGACCCAGTAGATTTTATTATATTATGGTGAAGGTACATAAAATCATACAACTGTTTCATAATAATCACTGTTTTGTGCAATATGCAATATGCATTATATTTTTGGCAATGAATTTTTGAAACCTAACATTGATTCTAACTACTGATCATTTCAGATAATGAATAGGGACCTTATGGATGAGCACTACAGTATAAGAAACCGAATTCGTACAATCAACAAAAACATCAATAATATTAGAGTGCTACACACTGTAAGTGGTTATTATTTTTTTGTTTTAAATTTTATTTTAATGTTAAATAAAAATGCATTCATGCATGGTAAGTTCATGATGATCACTTAGTTCTCAATTATAAAGACCATCTGGGAATCAGTTTGTAGGAATAATGATTAGGAAATATTTCCCTTGAAAGGCGCAGGAGTGGCTGTGTGGTAAAGTAGCTTGCTTACCAACCACATGGTCTGGGGTTCAGTCCCACTGCGTGGCACCTAGGGCAAGTGTCTTCTACTATAGCCTCGGGCCGACCAAAGCCTTGTGAGTGGATTTGGTAGACGGAAACTGAAAGAAGCCTGTCGTATATATGTATATATATATATATGTATGTTTGTTTGTGTGTCTGTGTTTGTCCCCCCCACCATCGCTTGACAACCGATGCTGGTGTGTTTATGTCCCCATAACTTAGCGGTTCGGCAAAAAAAAAAAGGACCGATAGAATAAGTACTAGGCTTACAAAGAATAAGTCCTGGGGTCAATTTGCTCAATTAAAGGCGGTGCTCCAGCATGGCCGCAGTCAAATGACTGAAACAAGTAAAAGAGTAAAAGTGTATTACGCTCACTTAAAAGTCATTCCATATTCATCCATTTCCCTCTCTTTCTCTATCGTGTGTGCGTTCTCTTATATTCTTAAGAGAACACACACACAGTCTTTATGTAAGGAAGGAGCTGGTTTCTAACAGAGGTATAAAACTTCATCAGTGGAATGTAGAAAACAAAGACAATGTCACCTTTTGAACTTGGGAAAAGTTTTGTATATTTTTACTGTTCTACCTACAGATTGTATTTGTAACATGTGAATTAGCTAGTTGATTTTTTTGTTTTCTCAAAACCCTAGCTTTTCCAGATTGTTACTGAAACATTTACTCACAAAACCAAGTACATGAATTATTATTGGTATAAAAATGAATTTATAGTCTGGGTGTAGATGCTGAAGGCTTCAAAGAAATATTCACATCAGCAGGGCAGTGGACTTCTATCACAGTATATACGTTTCCTTGTTTGTCCCATTCAAGGATATCCAAACTGCTATGTTTGCACTTCATAGAAGTTTTGATGAGAATATTTTACCACTATTCCTTATGTTGATGTTAATTTACATTTTCAATAACAAGGGTGTTCTCAATATTTATCCCAGGACAGTCTTTTGTCCAGATGGCATTGTATTTTGTTTTAGTAATAACACCATGTCACATTGGGGGGTAATACCTTGGTGACATTTTTGAAGGGCTGCTGACCACATGTTTGATGTCTTCCACAAATATGTGAAATAATTGACATTTTCAATTGCATCTTGCAGTTCCAAGGACTTGACTGTCTAAAGAAATATTTTCTCTATATTTAAGTGCATTATAGACTTACTGAATTTTAGATGAGTTTATATTTCTCTTAATAATTAATAGAACTTAATCTGCTTAAGGGCTATGATTTACATTCCACTAATAACGATGTTTCTGATAGTGAAGTTAAAAAATGTGGAACATATTAGTTTCAGTAATCAACATATTGGCGTGTGCATACATGTGTACACACACACACACAAACACTTGCACACACAGATGTTGAAACACATACACACATACGCGGAAGTCAACTTGTGACAGAGTAAGACTATTCCCTAAAGAGATGATTGCTCTCTCTTTGAGCTTCCTTGTTGTAATGGCATTTCTGACCTTTCATCCATGACCTCTCAGATGACTATTCAGCCCCACTGTAGTCCCTCTACAAGGTTTGAAGTATAGCTGACAAAAAGTTGTAACTTCCACTGGATTGATCAGATCACTTTGTGAGATATAATCTCTGTGAACCACCATATGTCTCTTCAGTTCTGAAATTGATTTGCAGGCCCTTTCACCCACTGCACACACACACACTCACACAGCCCCCCCCCCCCCCACACACACAGAGGGCCTCCTTCTATCAGAGCTGACCATGCTATTTTCAGCTCAGCTACAGTAGCATCTCTGGTGGCTAAACAGACCTATACATGAGTGACAGTCTCTGTCACATAGAGCTCATCTGTATATGGTCTTAGGTTTGTGGAGTTACTGTGCTCTTTTTGTCAGGCTCGCTTGTCTACAACTGTGCTCATGAACCTCTTTTCTCCTGACTTGAGGTGCTCATTTAGGGTGCTCCTCCATATATATACACACACACACACATATATGCATACGAGACTTCCACATAGAGTCCATCTACCAAATTCTACTCTTACAGTGTTGGTCAACTCCAGTCTATAGTAAGGAGTATTTGCCTAAGTTACATTGAAGTAAGACTGTCTCTGATTGTTAACTTCTTAAGCACTTGGCAATGCTTGGTTTATTTTTGTTTTCAAGACATGTGATCCAATTTCAATTGATGTTATAGATTCTAATGGTTGGATTATTTTAATGTTTCTAGTGAATCTTTTTACATGACACAGTATTTACTAAGTTCAGCTTATTTGTAGCTCATTAACCTACATTTGCTGGAGTTGATTCAGTTGTTTTTATGGTCATTTAATATGATGAAAGTATTATTATGAGAATCAGGTCATTGACACATATAACCTATAAAGAACAACAAATGTGTGTGTGTGTATTTATGTTTACATACACACACACATATATGTATACACATTGTGTGTGTGTGTGTGTGTGTGGTGAGAAGTTTGCTTCCCAATCACATAGTTCAGTCCCACTCTATGGAATCTTGGGAAAGTGTCTTCTATTATAATTCTGGGCTGACAAAGCCCTGTTAGTGGATCTAGTAGTTGGAAATTGAAAGAAGCCTCTTGTGTGTGTGTGTGTGTGTGTGTGTGTGTGTGTGTATTGCTGTCTCCTTGCCTTGGTATCATGTGATAGTTATAAACAAGTGTCACCATTGTGCAGGCAGTGTCCTTCATTTCCAATATTCTGTGAAACTTGTCTGGTCATGAGGGAATATTACCTTATTTAGAAACAGGTGAGGGTTGGCAACAGGAAGAGCATCTAGCTGTAGAAAATTGACCTCAACAAATTCCATTATGGAAAAGTGAGCATTAAAACAACGGTGATGATGATGATAGTGTTGCCATTTTGACTGCTGATATCTTAAGTCACTATTAATCTGTGGAGACATGTTTTCTTTGAAGGCATGTGAACAATCTGCTTTGCTTTTTCTCCATCCTTTGGTGCTCATTAACACTAAGGCAATCTATCTCACCACTTGTGAGTTTTTAATGTGGCAGCATTCATTCCTCAGGTGTTATTTTGTTTGCATTATTTTTTCTCTTCATAATAGTTTACTTCTACTTTGTCCTAGCCTCAACAGTACTTCTACTTGTAATACATATTTAAGTTATCCTATTTGTTCAAAAACATGAAAATATGTATGTCCATTTTCCATAACATTTCTACAACGTTAATTATTTAATTGTTGATGTACATTTTTCATAATAGTGTTCATGAACTGTTACAAAGCAGTATCTAAAACATCCGTAACAGAATTGTTTATACAACCTATATTCGGTAACAACATGCTGTGGAAATGCTGCTGAATCATTTTACTTACAAGATTTGTTCACATCTTTTTTTTGTCCAAAAAGAAAATTAAATGCAATGAACATGTTATATCTGTGATCTAACTTTTAAGCCTCATATTTCTCTATTTTGTCTACCTGCTTCCCATCTCTCTCTCTCTCTCTCTCTCTCTCTCTCTCTCTCTCTCTCTCTCTCTCTCTCTCTCTCTCTCTCTCTCTCTCTCCCTCTCTCTCTCTCTCTCCCTCCCCCTCTCTCTCTCTCTCTCTCTCTCTCTCTCTCTGCATGTATGTATGTACTTGCATATGTGTAAGTGATATGTCTTATTGTGACAATATTTGTTTTCTGCATGTCTTGCTGTGACAATATTTTAAATAAATTGGAGACATTTTTACATTTACTGTCAACAGCACGTCCCAATGTCCCAATGTCCCATATCTCACCAATAAGAATGACTTCAATGTGTAAAAACCAGTGAAAAAAAATACTTTACTTGTAAACAAGTAAGGAATGACAAAAGAAAGATTGGTTGGCTAATAGTATAATGCCACAGTTAGTTCTGTCCAATCCATGTCAGCATGATGGATAAGCAGATGCAGACACAAACACTTTGTGAAAATGTATATCAATACATATTATATGCAGTCTATATGATTGTGCTTTGTGTTTATGTGCTTGACTAAAGACTGTTGGTTAAACCCTCCCCGTCCAAAAGATAAATGGTATTATGTTATGATAGTAACTTAGCAATTTTATAAAATAAATACCAGGTCGAAATTAGCTCAAGGGTCATTATGATCAATTTAATAACCCCTTGGTGGAGTGGCTGGGATGAGGTGGTGAAGCACGACCTCCGAACATTAGGCCTCACCAAGGCAATAACTTCTGACCGAGACCTTTGGAAATATGCTGTGCGTGAGAAGACTCGGCAAGCCAAGTGAGACCAAATCCAAGGCCTCTGCCAGGGATGTAGCCTACATAATTCTTCAGAAAAACATCAGGAAAAATCCTTTTTAATTTCTCTTTTAAATCCTCCAACACCTTATTTGAACTGGCTTAAGAACCTTTTATTTGTTTCAGTCATTTTACTGTGGCCATGTTGGAGCACCGCTTTTAGTTGAACAAATCAACATTTAGTCAAACACATCAACATCGGCTGTCAAACGATGGTAGGGAGGGACAAACACAGACACAGACACACACACACACACACACATACGATGGGCTTCTTTCAGTTTCCGTCTTTCAAATCTACTCACAAGGCTTTGGTCAGCCTGAGGCTATAGTAGAAGACACTTTCCCAAGGTGCCATGCAGTAGGACTGAACCTGGAACCATGTGGTTGGTAAGCAAGCTACTTACCACACAGCCACTCATGCACCTGAACTGTTTACATTAATACAAAACATATTAATGGGGAGGTCGGTCCCATAAATTAAATAGTTCCATCCAGTCTGCGCCAAATAGGTTTGTCATATTTTTTGATACAAAAACTTTGTCTTTCAAAGTTTTTCCATGAAATGTCATTGCACTTACCATTTTGCCCCAAAATCACAATGTTTCACTGAAATACCTCATGCAATTTTCGAAGTTCTTTTCCAATGTAGGCTTTCGTATTTTTCTCCGTGTTTTATCGTTAATTATCATGATATCACTACCTGTGTCCAACAGTAGTCTCATATTCACATTATTTATTTTTATGGAGAAAAATTTTCTTTTTTGTGCCTCACTTTGCATTTGTGTTGACAATGCTTTTTTCTCGAATTTGTTTTGTTGGACCTTTTTTGTTTTACCCAACAATGTGAATTCTTATGTCCAATTTTTCCACATCCAAAACATTTTAGATTTAAAAAAAAACAGTTTCTTTTAAAATGTACTTCTCCACACCCATAGCATGGTTTGGGTCTTGACTGTTGTTTTTTTTGTTATCTGTTACAGGTCAACACATATGTATATTTAAATAATCTTTTTCAATTTTTTGCTGCATCCTGCCATAAATCTATAATCCTTTGGCATTCTTCAGCCACTGCCTGTTGAGTTAGTTTCAAATCTTGTTCAAGTTTTGTCAATATCCGAGCCTGTATCTCTGCATCTTTGCTTGCAGTTAATCCTTGTACAAAGATTAGACATTTGAACATGCCCAGGGTTAATTCATTTAGCTTAGATTTTTCACATTCTCTGTTTATGATTCCAGCATTCTTTTTCTTTTTCCAGTTTCTTTTTTTTTTTTTTTTCAAATTCAAGCATTCACAGTAAATAGTGAACTTTTTTTATTGAATATTTTAGATAACAGGTTAATTGTTTCCTCAAAACAAATTTTGAATGGCTTTCTCGGCAGGATGTAATTACAATACTTTTCATGTTCTGTGGGTGATAATTTCCTTAAAAGAAGCCGTACCTTCCGTCCAGTTTCTACATTCTTCTTTGAAGATTCCTTCATACCTTCTACAGTATGCAGAAAACGTAGTCTCTTCTGGATTATAAGTAAATTCTTCAACTGAATTAGCAACTCTGTCTTCCGAAAATGAACCTGAAGTGTTTTTGGACTGCAACAATAATTCCAACAGCTGTTGATTTTGCTGTTGTTGTTGTAGTTGCTGTTGTACCTGTTGCTGTTGTTCTTGTTGTTGTTGTTGCTGTTGCAACTGTACCATGGAAGCTAATAGGTCTTCCATGCTAAGAATGTCCACAGTGAGCTTTGAATATCTCATCACCACTCTTACGTTGTTGAGTTTGTATACAGAGTACACTGTAACAGTGTTATAATACTACAAAAACTAAATCAGTAACAAACACATAACAAACTTCTATCTCTTCTCAATGACTGCCTTCATAAATGCAACTGCACACACCACACTGTACGTCACACTGTCAGTACGCATGCACCTTTATAAGGTTTAGAACAGTTCACTTGCTATCCCACAGGGGTGTCAGGATTTCACCAGAACTCTTTTTCAAGAAGTGGGCCATATGAGACACAGCTCATCAGCAGGCTTGTCATGCTACTAAAATAATTCAGAAAATCCCATGGTCTACATTTTGTCCATGACTATTTTAACATTCATCACATAACATAAAGCTGTCTTTCTATTGTATCCCCTCTCAGTCAATGCATATCTTAGTCTTGTAAGCTACATGGCAACTTCACTAGTGCTGGTGCCATGACGAAAGCACCCAGTACACTCTGTAAAGTGGTTAGCATTACGAAATGCATTTAGCCTCCTAAGAAACCATGCCAAAGCATAATGTAATATTCCAACTCCTCTGATCCTGTCAAGCTGTCCAGCTCATGCCAGTATGGGAGATAGACATTAAAAGATGATGATGGTATTGATGGTGGTGGTGGTGGTGGTGGTGGCAGCAGAGGCAGTGATGATAAAAATGATGATGATTTTGTTTCTTTTATTTTTTTTCAGTCATGTCGGTTAAAAATACAACATCTTTTTGAAATTGACTTTGCTACTGTTATAAAGACGCATTTGGCAAACAGGAAACCTTTTACAGAAGCAGAAAAAAGACAGGTGAGAAAATGGGCATCTGAAGTCAAGGAGCACATGTCAGAAATAGATGATGTTATGGAAGTCATCCACTGGTAAGTTGTACCAATACCACCAACATCATAACATACAGTAACATCATTACCATACAGTTAAGTTAATGTTAACATATTAAATGCTGGGAACAGTAAACAACTGACAAGAAATTTTTAAATTATGCAGGGATAAAAATTACAATATTATCTGTAACATTATTTTCAGTTTCCCAACAAATATGGAAGACCACTCTACACATATTCTAATATTATTCTGACCTCATCAGTAAAGCATAGATTTTAACATACTTGCTGAAGTACTAAGGAAATACTCTCTTTTACCCTGTTTTACTTGTTTCAGTCATTTAACTGTGGCCATGCTGGAGCACCGCCTTTAGTCGAGTAAATCGACCCCGGGACTTATTCTTTGTAAGCCTAGTACTTATTCTATCAGTCTCTTTTGCCGAACTGCTAAGTGACGGAGGACATAAACACACCAGCATCAGTTGTCAAGCAATGCTAGGGGGACAGATACAGACACACACACACACACACACACACACACACACACACACACACACATATATATATATATATATATATATATATATATATACATATATACGACGGGCTTCTTTCAGTTTCCGTCTACCAAATCCACTCACAAGGCTTTGGTCGGCCCGAGGCTATAGTAGAAGACACTTGCCCAAGATGCCACGCAGTGGGACTGAACCCGGAATCATGTGATTGGTAAGTAAGCTACTTACCACACAGCCACTCCTGTGCCTAATGTGAAATATATAAGATTTCACATTAGTTGGTATAGGTACATAAAAATGTTTAGAGCTTAATTTTAAAATGCCATCCTCATGAAAAACACTACTCGAATTAATGTTGACATACTTAATGTAAAGAGTATTAAAGAGTTTACAAGAAATAATTAATATGCAATAAAGAAAAGGGAACAGTATGAATTGATAACTATAATTATTAGTTTCATTTCTTGGAGAAATATGGGAGACAACACTGAACATATTTTTTGTATATCATTCTGACCTCATCAGTAAAACATAACCTTCATTTAATTTGCTAAAGTAGTTATAAACAAACCACTAAATAAATGTATAAGATTGCACATGAGTTGGAATTGGAATGTAGAATTGCTAGCTCCCTCCCACACACATCTCAAGCCAACTTTTTCCTCTTCCAGTCATTTCAGCATGTGGTGACCAACTAATTGAGACATGTTTATTTCTCTCTAATTTTTCCTCTCCCCATCTATCCTTTCCATAGAAGAGTGTGTGATTGAGGCATTAAAGACATCTTATTTTCCTGAGTGTAAATTTAATTCACTGTTTGTTTTTTTCTTTACCTCGTCTTCATGTTTTTCTTCTATTTTGAACCATATATATCCATATATGTGTGTCTATGAGTGTGTGTGTGTGTGTGTGTGTGTGTGTGTGTGTGTGTGTGTGTGTGTGTGTGTGTGTGTGTGTACTTTCCAACCATCTAATTTTGGGTTCAGTCTTACTGTGTCACACCATGGGTAAGTGTCTTCAATAATAATAATAGTAATAATAATAAACCCGAAATTCTCCCTGTCCATCCATCTGGGACCCCTGTATCTCAGTCTACATTTGCTCTACATAGACATATTATACCTTTTTGGAATCAGGATGATCCTGGGATTAAAAATCTGCCTTTCATTTAGTTTTTGAACATCCAGCATTGGGACCAGGTCTAGATGAGGATTTGTTATATGCTAACAGTTGAAAATTTAAACTTTAAAAGAACTCAAAAAAATTTGTAAACTTTACACAACCACCGTATGCACCATCAGTGGTATATTTTTCATAATTTGAGAAAATATTTTAATTTGTATCTTTGACATGGTTATGAGAATATTTAAATAATATGAGTGCTAAATATTAACCCTTTAGCATTCAGCTTTCTCTGTCGAATATAATGCTTGTTTATTCATATTGTCTTGAATTAATCATGTATTATCTCATAGCTTTGAGATTTCAATGTATGATTGTGTAATTTTTCTATGACATTGCAGAGTAGGTGTGAGAAGCTGAACATGGTCAGATTGAATGTAAAACAGGTAGATTGTTTTGGCTGGATATGTGCAGTTTAAATGCTAAAGGGTTAAAGTTTAATTATGAAATATTGAAAAAATGCAAAAGCAATTACATTTCCTTGTAACCGAATAGTATGCAGTGTGACCGCATGAAATATGTGGTGTCATCAGTAAGTTCTAGTAATAGCAGTTAATGTGTTAAATTTGTAACAAGAATTAAAAAAAAGGAAAAGTAAAGTACTACCCCTACTGATACATGATAAAATCTTATATCTCTGTGTCTAATATTTTACAGGGTACTTCAACCATCATTGCATATGGGGCAAAATACAATAAGGCGCTTCAATCGTGAAGAACAAAATGATGATAATAATGACCATTTGGAAAGACTGAGAAAAAAAGTTCATGATTGGAAATATCTAAAAAGATACAGAAACAGTAAGCAGAGGACAGTTCAAAAAGATGGTATAACTGGTGATGACGGTAGTGGAAGCAATGGCCGTAGTAAATGGAATAGAAGGAGAAAAAAGAAGAGAAATTTTTTCAAGAGAATCAGATCTCGTCATCGGAGAGATGTCGCAAATGCTGACCAGAGCATGAGTATTCATGATACTTTTGATGAAATTGAGCAAAAACTCAGAGAGATTATCAAGGTTAGAAATTTTATATAGGCATGGTTTGTATGGTTGAGAAGTTCACTTAGCAACAATGTCCTTCTGAGTTTCACACCATTGTATGAGGCCTTAGACAGGTGTTTTCTAATAGAGTCTCATCTTGACCAATACTTTGTGAGTGGAATCTAATAGACAGAAACTTTGCAGAAGCCCCTCTGCCCATCCTTGTGTGCATATGTTTGTGTATATATATGTATGTGTGCATTGAACAGTGTGGAGGTGCAATGGCCCAGTGGTTAGGGCAGCGGACTCGCGGTCATAGGATCGCAGTTTCAATTCCCAGACCGGGCATTGTGAGTACCGCCTGCACAGGAGCCAGTCCAGCAGCACTGGCAATGACCTCGCTCAAATGTCTTTTCACGTGCCACCGGCACAAATGCCAGTAAGGCGATGCTGGTAACGATCACGCTCAAATGGTGCTATTTACATGCCACTGGCATGGAAGCCAGACAGCTGCTCTGGCAATGATCACGCTTGGACGGTGCTGTTAGTGCTCCACTGGCAAGGTGCCAGTCATTGAATATGGTTCAATTATGATAATGTTTATAATTATTTCTAATCATTCATCAAACATTTTCTGTGAGATAAAATGCCCTTGAAACTGAGAAGTTTTCCATTGTGTTCTTGTAAATCTTATTGTAATATCAGTCATTAATTTTTAAGTTTCTCCATATATATATATATATATATATATATATATATATATATATATATATATATATATATATATATGTATATATATATATATATATGTATATATGTATATATATATATATATATGTATATATATATATATATATATATATATATATATATATATATATATATATATATATATATATATATATATATGTATATACGTGTATATATATATATATATATATATATATATATATATGTATGTATGTATGTATGTATGCATGTATGTATGTATGTATATATATATATATATATATATATATATATATATATATATATATATATGTATGTATATATAAAAAAAAAGATAATAAGAGTGAAAAAACTACAGAAGGCTTGTGTTACATGGTTAAAGTATATATTTAAATTATGTCAGAAAAATGTTGGAAAAATGTTATAAAATCTTTTTGGTATATAAACATTGTATTTTGAGAAATAACCGGTTTCGTGTTGTCTTTTCAAATTTCTCTACTTCATTGTAACGTGTTCGTTCCAGTCTGAGAAAGAAGAGTTCTAGATAGGGGGAGGTAATTAGGGGTTTCTTCCCGTATAGGGGAGATAATCGAAATCTAGGAGGTGGTAGAATTTGATTAATTTACCATGGTTTTGTTCTATATTTTTTTCCCCTTTTTTTCTCAGTGGGGTGATGAATTTCCTTATTTAAATGTGTTAGCAATGGTTAAGTTTGAGTTTGTATTTTTGAATGAAAAAGGTTTCCTTATTTAATCTAATCTGTGTTGGTGTTTTAATGGCACATTGATAAAAAGGAAAGATTATAAATTGTGGTAGCATTTGTTTCTCAATATGATCACTAAAAGGTATCATTCGGTATTCTGGGTATGCAATCTGCTGGCGGTGCAGAGTGCATCTACGTCTATATATATATATATATATATATATATTTACACACCCTGTGTAAATTCCATGCATCCTGAAATTCATTAACACCAGTCTATATACACCAGTTCCTTTACACCCTTTCCCTCTTTATAACTCTTTTACCTTCCCCATTCTCTCTTTTAGTGCTGTTCTATGTATTACACGTGCACTTTTGGCAGCTATCATTACTGTCTTTCTTTACTTGACTTATTGCTGCTTTCTGTTCCCTCTACTTTTTTAATGAGGAGCTGTAGTGCACCTGAACACTGTATACAATAAGCTCATTATTATCATTACTATTATTTCATTAGTTAACTGAAGCCCTGCAACAAATACCTCAAAACATTTTTCCAGCATTCTAACAATTCTGCCAATCCTCGGTAGTTATGCTGGTGACATTTTTATCACCTTGATGACATCATGATTATAAACAAATCACAGCACAGTTAGCATTCCCATTATTTTCCTCACCCTTAAGGCAGTGAATTGGCAGAAATGTTAGTACACTGGACAAAATACTTCGGGGCATTGCGTCCATCCATAAATTCTGAGATCAAATTCTACTGAAGTCGACTTTGCCTTTCGTCCTTTTGAGGTTGATAAAATAAGTACCAGTTTAGTACTGGGGTCGATGTAATCAACAAGCCCCCTCCCCCAAAATTTTAGGCCTTTTGCCTTTAGTAGAAAGGATTATTATCTTCATGTTCATAATTTGACTTATAGGAGGCGCAATGGCCCAGTGGTTAGTGCAGCGGACTCGCGGTCATAGGATCGCGGTTTCGATTCCCAGACCCGGCGTTGTGAGTGTTTATTGAGCGAAAACACCTAAAGCTCCACGAGGCTCCGGCAGGGGATGGTGGCGAACCCTGCTGTACTCTTCCACCACAACTTTCTCTCACTCTTTCTTCCTGTTTCTGTGTTTCTGTTGTGCCTGTAATTCAAAGGGTCGGCCTTGTCACACTGTGTCACGCTGAATATCCCCGAGAACTACATTAAGGGAACACGTGTCTGTGGAGTGCTCAGCCACTTGCACGTTAATTTCACGAGCAGGCTGTTCTGTTGATCGGATCAACTGGAACCCTCGTCGTCCTAAGCGACGGAGTGCCAACAACAACAACAACAAATTTGACTTATCACAACCATCACTGCAACCACCCCTACCACCACCATCACCATCATCATCATTATGTTCATACGTTTTTGTAATTTATAATCATATTTGTTTATTTTCCCCTTAAATTCATTCTCTTCTATAGAAGCTTGATGAAGCATGGACAAACATCTTGAGGTTTCTCAATGCAAAGAAGCGCTGTCGAAATGGTGAAGACGCAATTGAAGGGTCTGGAGATGGTGAGACTACATGTGATTTGGATGGCAGCACTGATGACAGTGATGACTTGATAACAAATAACAAAAATGTCGATGAAAATGGTTTTGAGTTTGTTGATGGCAATGAAATTATACCTCTTAACACAAGTAAGTAAAAATTTAGGAGTTGTGTTAGGCAAATTTTTTAACTGAGGTGCATAGATGGTTAGATGGACGGACAGGTGGGCAGGCAATCTTTATCCTGACCTGATATGGCTGTTGTGTTAGAACACTGAATACTGCCTTATTTACCTTGAGAGTACCTCTGGTATGGACACATGGTGCATAAAAGCCCCATATGTCCATATGATTTGTTTGTCGTGTGCTATTGGATGTCTGTCATCGAGGAGTTCAAAACAGGTTGAAATCATGTTACCTGGCAGTTTCCAGCAGCTATAGCAGATGGTTCTCGCCTGGCAGTGATATTGATATGAGTACTTCTATGCACCACGTGTCTATATGAGAGGTCCTTTCAAGATAGATAATGCAGTATTTGTCACTCTAACAAAACATACATACATACTTGCATACATGCATGTATGCATGCACACACACACTAAATACATAGTTGTTTGTGACGTCCTGTAGAGGCACAATAATACTTAAATTATAATAGATTATATCTGCATTTGTCCATCTGTCTGGCCAGCAAGCTGGCTGTTCCCCTTCCCTCCTTCTGCAGAGCATGACATATAACTATTTATTTACAACTCCATATGTTCTGTTACTAACACAATACAACCACTATAGTGTCTTTGAAATAGACAATGTCTGTATTATCTTTATAGTACTTGTTGATGTATAAACACTCTCCATAATTATTATTGCATTGTTTACTTTCAGAAGAAATGGTGCTTATAATATTGTACCATTGAAACTCATATAAAGGATAAAAATAATTAAATTTATCACTGCTATTATTCTTTTGTTATCTAAAGGATTAAAAGAGTAATTTGTAAACATATGTATATACAGATGGACATTCATACATTTATATATCCATTTATTTGTTTGTTCGTCTATCTGTCTGTCTATCTATCTATCTGTCTATCTCTTTATCTGTGTATCTGTCTATCTGTTTGTCTATCCATCTGTCTGTTTGTCTATCTATCTATATCTGTATATCTACATGTGTGTGTGTGTGTGTGTGTGTGTGCATGCGCGCATGTTTGTGTTTGTGTAAGTATTGTTGTTCTCTGCTTGTGTTTATTCGTATATTTGTTCTAATTGAGTGGTCAACAAGCACAAATCAGTCACTAGTTTCAATTGCTGAGCCATGACTTTCCAATCAGCTCAGAGTTATCTCTTTCAGGAAGGCATAATGAGCTGAAAATGCTTCTAGGGTCAAAGAAATAGTATCAGTGCGCTAAAAATGGTGTATTTGCATCTTTACCATAAGTGAGAATTTTTTTTCCATGATAAACTACAGTGAAATTACCTTTAGATGTTAAATCATGTCACAAAAATATTTGAACTAACCTCAAGTTTGTAGCATATTCTTGTATACTATTTCTATATACCTTTGTGTTTATAAGTATATATAGGTTTGTAAGATATATTTGTACTTCACAGAGAGACTGCTGGAAGCTTACCTGGATGAGGCCACTATCAAGAGTAAAAAGGTGATGAAACGCTGCTATAATGTCCAGCAAGACATTCAAGGTATATAAAAGTTTTGTTTCTTTTAATCATGGTGAAGATATGACAACTTTTAGTGCTGGTGTATAGGAAAAGCATTCAGTACACTCTGTAAAGTGGTTGGTAATAGGAAGGGCATGCAGCCAAAGAAGCCAAACTAAAATGAAATGTGAACAAAAGGAAAGTCCACTAACCCATTTGAGTAAGCAGTACACCTTGGATACCTGCTGGCTCCTACCAGGACAACCTAACCAATCTATGCCATCATGGAAAGTGGATATAAAACATTGTGTGTACACACATATGCACACACATATAGGTATAGTGGATTAGGTAAACTGTCTCAGAGAAAGAGAAAAACACAATTTGAAAAAAAAAACAATTTTATTGTGGGAATTATAAAGTTTACTGGCTCACAAGGACATATAAAAACGTATATATACATATACACACCCGTGCTCACATGCACGAGCATGCTCACACACACACACACACACACACACACACACATTATACTCAGTGTAATGTACACTCGCTGTCATGGAGCTGACAAATATTTATAAAATACCTTCCTTGAAATGTCTTTCATCACAACAATCAAGCGTTGAAGCAGTTTTGTGCCAACTTCAGCAATACTCACATGATTTATCAAAATACTTATTTAAAATCAAAACTAAATATTTTTAAAGCATATAGTTAATTGTCTTTTTAATAAACTCAGGAATTTCTTTCAAAATTCTTCTAAGTGAACTTAGGATTTACTTATAGGACTAGGAATACACTTGCAGATCTGTCTATGTATACAAACATACATACGTTATATATATATATATATATATATATATATATATATATATATATATATATATATAGTATAAGCAGAGTTAGCAGTTATAATAACCAACTAAGGGATAAAATATCCATATGTACTATTGGTATCTGTTACCCGTGTTATCACCAGGCATTGGTGTGCAGGCACACTATGCACATAGAGTGCAGGTAACAACAAGATAAACAGGATTTTATCAGGAAACAAATACAAATAATCAGAAAATGGAGAAAATCTCAGATCAACAAACACATCGATCGGACAACATTTATAGCTTATTTTTTAATACAAAGCATGACATAACAAAATAGGTGATGTAACATATCTTACAGCTGTTTCCACATCCGTTGCCAAACGCTGTTTATAAATAATTGCAAAAATAAAATTCTTCATCTTCATTGGACATTTGAATTAAGGCATGGAGCTTCATCAGAGTAAAAAACAAGTGCATCTTGTGGTCTAGAACAAGTAGTCTAGAAAAGGAAACTAGTTCACTCGTTTACCTATGGACCTTATAGCCCCAAGATGGTAGATTATATGCTTTTAATATATTCGGTTTCTAGACTTCTTTTCTAGGCCATGTTTTCTTACCTCTTCCTTCTTCCTTTTGTCTATATTGGATGCTCTTGTTTTTTTACTCTGATGAAGCTCCATGCCTTAATTCAAATGTCCTATGAAGATGAAGAATTTTATTTTCGGAATTATTTATAGACAGCATTTGGCAACGGATGCAGAAACGGCTGTAAGATTTGTTATGTCATGCTTTGTATTAAAAAATAAGCTATAAATGTGGTCCAATCGATGGGTTTGTTGATCTGAAGTTTTCTCCATTTTCTGATTATCTATAAATATATATATATATATATATGTGTGTGTGTGTACTCTCTGTACTCTTTTACTTGTTTCAGTCATTTGACTTCGGCCATGCTGGAGCACCACCTGTAGTCGAGCAAATCGACCCCAGGATTATTCTTTGTAAGCCTAGTACTTATTCTATCGGTCCTTTTTTGCCGAACCGCTAAGTTACGGGGACGTAAACACACCACCGTCGGTTGTCAAGTGATGTTGGCGGGGACAAACACAGACACACAAACATATACACACATACATATATATATATATATATATATATATATATATATATATATATATATATATACATATATACAACGGGCTTCTTTTCAGTTTCCATCTACCAAATCCACTCATAAGGCTTTGGTCAGCCCAAGGTTATAGTAGAAGACACTTGCTCAAGGTGCCATGCAGTGGGACTGAACCCGGAACCATGTGGTTGGTAAGCAAGCTACTTACCACACAACCACTCCTGCACCTATATCATCATCATCATCATCATCATCATCGTTTAACGTCCGCTTTCCATGCTAGCATGGGTTGGACGATTTGATTGAGGACTGGTGAAACCGGATGGCAACACCAGGCTCCAATCTAATATATATATATATATATATATATATATATATATATAGTGCGAATGGTTTTTATATACGGCACCGTTTTTACAATCCTGTCAATAATAATAATGATATTTTATATAAACTTTAAGCTTATATAAAAATACCATTATTATTATATATAAATAGTTTATATTTATAGATGAGAGACAGATATTTTCTGTATGGAATACACTTCCTAGTGCTCAAGAGGTTTAAACTTGAAACTTGAGCAGATAGAGGAGTAAATGTAAGGATAAGCAAGTTAGACAAGCTGATACACAAAAAATGTACATAAGTTTACATATAAAAAGATCCAATTCACATAAAATAGAAATGATATCAGGAATTAAAGGAGTTGAATAAAAGTTTTATGAGCCCAACAGCTGTTTCTGGGGGATTGGTGGTCTAAAATAATGATTGTAAATTGATTCCATCATCGGATAATACCAGAACTCCTTTGTCAGGGAAGAAGTTTTACATTTGAGATGTTGACACAAAGGAGATTAATGATGGAAGTTGGACCTTTTTATATGTAAACTTACGTACATTTTTAAATGTATTTAATATTTTTTATATATCGACTTCCCTAACTTGCTTATCCTTACATTTAATCCTATATATATATATATATGACACGTAAAAGGTACCTGTGCTGGTGACATGTACAAGACACCCTGTACACTCTGTAAAGTGGTTGGTTCAGTAAGGGCATCCACAACCCAATATTTACATGCTATTATTTATAGCTTTACCTGCTTCAAGTCTCCCCCTTCCAGAAAAAGAATGTATAAATAATACACCCACTCTGTTACTTTCATATATGAGTGCCTGGTTTTCTGACTCCCAAAAACTTGCTGGAAATTGTCTGTCTGTCTGTCTGTCTATCTACTTTTGTCTTTCTTTCTTCTTTCTTTCTTTCTTTCTTTCTTTCTTTCAACTTCACTACTCATTTTAAATTATATCACACACACACATGCCCACTAAGGTGACATCGTTCAAAAGTTGAAACAATGTGAAGCACATTGTGATTATTAATTATAGTATTAGGCTTATAATCACAAGGTTGTGAGTTCAATTCCCAGTCTTCTTGAGCAAAACACTTTATTTCTTGTTGCTCCGGTTCACTCCGCTGTAGAAATGAATTGTGATGTCACTGGTGCCAAGCTGTATCAGCCTTTGTTTTTCCCTTGGACAAAATTGGTGGCATGGAGAGGGGAGGCTGGTATACATAGGCGACTGCTAGTCTTCCACAAACAAGCTTGCTCAGACTTCTGCCTCAGAGGGGAACTTTCTAGGTTCAATCCCATGGTTATTCATGACCTGGGGTGTGGGATTGCTTTATCCTATATATTCCCACCAGAATCACATAATTAATTTTAATTGTATACTAACAATAACAACAAAAGTAATTTAAAATGTCTTGTATTAATTTTAAAAAAATTTTTTATTTCTAGATTTGAAACCTAAGTTGGCTCAAGTATCCTCAGAACTATCCAGAACTGAAAAGTTAGCCAATAGTACTACTTTTATCCAATACCATATTTTGGAATTCCTGTCCAACAGAACCAAATACGTAGCTGAACTGAAAGAAACCACTGCTGAGCTTGAACTTATTCTAAATAAAATTGAGGCCTTGAATAATTTGGCAGAGAAAGTTCTTGCAGATGAGGACAATTTAAAAAAGCTCCTGGAAGAGAGGAAGAAAGAAAAAGAGAAGGAGATAGTAAAAGACAAAAAGGTGAAGAATAAGACTGGGAAAAAGAAGACAGCAGAGAAGAAATCAAAGGGAAAGAAAAAAGATAAACAGCGAGACAGATCTGGGGCATCAGGTGGAAAGCGCAAATCAAAAGAAAACACAACTGAAGAGGATGAGGATGTGGATGGTGATGGTGGTGTAGATGTGGTGTCTCCCATCAGAAATAAAAAGAGAAAGAAGGAAAGAGATAACACTAAAACAGAATCGGAAAGTGATGTGAGCCTTGGAGATGGGAAGAATTTAGGTAGTAAAGGAAACAGGAAGAAAACTGATAAACATTCTGGCAGAAACGGGTATTCAATGATTGGAAATAGACGAGATAGAAAGAGAGGTAAAAGTGATGTAAGAGAGAAGGAAAATGAGATTGAAGGAGAGAATAGAAAAGGGAAGAAAATGAAGAAAGAAAGTAAAGGGAAAAGTGATGTAAAGAAAAAAGTGGAGGTGGAGGTAAAGAATGAAAAGGTAAAAAGAAAGAAACAACATAAAAAAGATGAAAAGGAAAATGATAAGATTGGTGGTAGTAAGGATAGCAAGGAAGAAAATTGGTTGGATGTTTGGGAAGATTTGGTGAACTTTGAAGATCTGGTCATAAAGAACAAAAGCCTAAAATTGATAAGTGAAGAAACAAGTAGAAAAAAATCCAATAAAGCTGAACTTGAAGGAAAAACAACAAAAGATGAAAATAATGACAGGGAAAAAGTTTTGGTACTTAAAAAAGATGATAGGAGCAATAAGAAGAAGAATGGTAATGAAAAAAATGAAGGTAAAGATACTAAAAGCAAGAAAAGGAAAAACACGAGAAGGAAAAACATGAACAAGACAGAAAGTAAGGAAAAGGGTGGCAGTTCAAACACCAAGAAAGAAAATTGGTTAGATTTGTGGGAGAATTTGATAGAGTCTCAAGAATTGTTGAAGGAAGGTGAAAGTGAAGATTTAAATAGAAATGAAGAAAGTGAATTTCAAAATGAGCAAAATGTGGCTGAGAGAAAAGATGGATATTATGAAAAGCTACAAGAAAAAGGAGGAGGCAAGGAAATCGAAGATTTTGAAAAGAAGAATAGCAAGAATGTTGGTAACATAGTAAATATAAAGAATCAGAAACATTCTAGAATATTTACAAAAGAAGATCAAGAGTCAAGAAAGAGTAAATTAAAATTGAAAATTAAAAAGCTACAAAGGTATAGAAGAGATTTGCAAAGCATTCACAAAGACAGGAGATCTTTAAATAGAAAGAGAGATGCCAGGCGGAGAAGGCGGATGAGAAAGAAGAGAAGAAATCCACGTAGAAGGGATAGAACACGTGCAAGATTGCAGTCAGATACAGCAGAAGATGAAGATGCTGTCATAAAATTTGTCACAAAATTAAATAAGCAGATTGAAATCGATGGTAATTGACTATTTTTTTAATATTTTTGAACTAATCACTTCCAAATATTTTTCATAATTTGTGACAAATTTCCCCAGTTTTATTTTTCATGCTACACATTTTCTCCAATTGAATATTAAAATTGTCGTGAGCATGATATACGGTGAGAATCAAAATGATGGCATGCATATGCATTTTTAACACATTTCAGCAGATTCAATCATTAATATACTAACTGCTGTTAACCCTTTCGTTACTGTATTTATTTTGAGATGCTCTGTGTTTCTTTCAATTAATTTAAAATTTAACAAAGAATTTAGTAAAATAACTTAGTTATCATTCAGCTAGTGTTAGGAACATAAATTGTGACTAAGGTTTGGTGGAAGATTTTAATTCAAAACTTACAAAAACAAGACATTTGTACTACAGTGCCAGAGCCGGTTTCAGCCGGGTTGATAACGAAAGGGTTAAGGCAGAACTGTTGGCCTGCTGGGCAAAATGCTTAGCAGCAATTCATCTATCTCCATGTTCTGAGCTCAAATTCTGCTAAGGTTAACTTTGCCTTTCATCCTTTTGAGGATGAAAGGCAAATAAGTTCCCACTGTACACTGGGGTCAATGCAATCGACTTAGCCCCTTCCTGAACTTGCTGGCCTTCTGCCAAAATTTGAAATCAATATGCTAATTGCTGTTGTATTTTACCTTCAGAAAACATCTAAAGATGATGTGTGTTGATGCCATTGTCTGTCAAAACACTGATGTCTCTGTATCTCTTTACATCACTGTATTGAGTGTGTTATCAATAAACATTGTATAAAGGGAAAAGGTGGAATACAATAAAGGTTAGCATAATTACATTCAAGTGTACCTGAATGTGATTAACAATAAATATGCACACCATCATTTTTTCAATATTTTCAAAATACATTTATTCTTTATTTTTATTTTTTTTCATTTTGTTTACTTGTTTCAGTCATTTGACTGCGGCCATGCTGGGGCACCACCTTTAAGGGTTTCAGTCAAACAAATTGACCCCAGAACTTGTAATTTTAAGCCTAGTGCTTATTCTATTGGTCTCTTTTGCTGAGCTGCTAAGTTACAGGGATATAAACACGCTAACACCGGTTGTCAAACAATGATGGAGGAACAAACACACACACATGATGGACTTCTTTTACTTTCCGTCTACGAAATCCACTCACAAGGCTTTGGTCAGCCTGAGGCTACTGTAGAAGACACTTGCCCAAGGTGTCATGCAGTGGGACTGAACCCGGAACTGTATAGTTAGGAAGCAAGCTTCTTACCACACTGCTATGCCTGCACCTGTATTTACAATCTTTTTTTTTAAACTAAAAACATGTTTCAAAACTGGAAAAAAAAAATTATACCATTCTTCATGTTATACTTTTATCACATCAGTTCTTCATTTTGCTATTTTTAATGTTTGTTTTTTAACATCAGAACACGGTCACAATTTTGTTAGTAAATGGGAACCAGTTTAAATCAATCCATGTAGATAACAACTATCTCATAATAATCTGCCCTGAGGGAATTTAAAGCCGAAGAAACAGCAAGAATTGAACTCAGCATGCTGATGGATGAAATTACATGTTTTGAAATATTTAATCTGGGGCTGTTTTATTGTCATTTTACTGCCTCCTCCTCCTCCTCCTACTACTACTACTACTACTACTAGTAGTAGTAGTAGCCAAGTCAACCTCGGTGGAACTCAGAATGTAGCATTTCATCCAGTGTGCTAATGATTCTGCCAGCTCGCAGCCTCTTCTGCAAAACCATATTCTTGAATTCCTGTCCAACAGAACCAAATACATAGATGAACTGATAGAAACCATAATAATGGTTTCAAATTTTGGAACAAGGCTGGCAATTTCAGTGGGGTGGAATAGGTTGATTACATCAATTACAGTGCTCAGCCGGTACTTATTTCATCAACCCCAAAAGTATGAAAGGCAAAATCAACCTCAGGGGAATTTGAACTCAGAACATAATGATGAAATGCTACTAAGCATTTTGTCTGGTGTGCTAACAATTCAGCCAGCTGACTGCCTTGAAAATAATGATGATTTCAAATTTTGGTACAAGGCCAAAAATTTCAGGGATGACATAAGTTATGGGGAAGTAAACACACCAGCATCGGTTGTCAAGCAATGGTGAGGGAACAAACACAGACGCGCGCGCACACACACACACACACACACACATACGATGGCCTTCTTCCAGTTTCTGTCTACCAAATGCACTCACAAGGCTTTGGTCTACCCGACGCTATAGTAAAAGACTCTTGCCCAAGGTGCCACGCAGTAGGATTGAACCCAGAACCATGTGGTTGGTAAGCAAGCTACTTGCCACAGCCACTCCTAGATATATATATATATATATATAAATTTAATAAATAGAGTAATACGCATATGTTAAATGAATTCTTTTATTTCCAACATATGTTTCAAAGATTACAAATGGTTTCTTCCAAAGGAATAAGTGATGTTGATAAAGATGTAATCTTCTCTTCAGGGAAATACATAGGATCCAACTTAACCGTAAGACATTTTAACCGAATGTGATAACTGTGGGTAGAGAAGATTGCTACGTATCTTATTTAAAAAAACCGTTGGAGGTTGCAATGCTACAAGACGAGAGAGAGAAGGAGAGAAAGTGAGAGACTGATATAACAGATTCCTCTTATAACCACTCTTTACCCCATGGAGTTAGTTTCTCATAAAAATATCAGAGTCTATGTTTGGATCATATGAACACTACTAAGCATTTTCTATACCAAGAATCTTCGGATTTCATCTGTTGACTATATATATATGTGTGTGTATATGTGTGTGTGTGTGTGTGTGTGTGTATATATACACACACACACATATACATATAAAAATATATATATACATATAAACACACACACATATATACGTATATATACACACACATATGCACACCCATACAAAGACACACACACACACACACACACACACATATAAACACTTACATACATATCATCATCATTAATTTTTGTTTTCTATACTGGATGGGTTAGATAGTTTGAAAGGACTCTTTGAGCTTATCAGTTTCTTTTGCCAAACTGCTAAGTTACAGGGATGTGAACACACCAACACCAGTTGTCAATTGGTAGTGAGGGACAAACACAGACACAAATACACACACACACATACAACATCATATACAACAGGTTTCTTTCAGTTTCTATCTACTATCCATTCATAAGGCTTTGATCAGCCCAAGAATATAGTAGAAGACAAGGTTCCACATTGGGACTGAACCCCGAATTATGTAGTTGGTAAGCAAGCTTCTTATCACAACAGCCACGCCTGCACCTATTATAAATATATATGTGTAATTTCTTTTTTTTTTTTTCTTTTTTTCTTTTTTTTTCTTTTGCAGTTGCTAAAAGCAAGGAAAATTTTGCTATTATGAACAAAACCTTGCAGGAACTTCCCAAAGACTTACACCAGTCAGTTATTAGTAACGTGGAACAGCTGCGAATGAATATCTCCCAGATCCAATATAAAATTCACTTGGCACGGGCATTGTTGTCTGCAATGAAGGTACTACTACTACTACTACTACTACTACTACTACTAGGGCTGAAGGAAGAGCCTCTCTGTGTGGTCACTTGATATGCTGTTGGTCTCTTTTTCTCTTTTTGCTGAACTGCTAAATTACAGGGACATAAATACACCAACATTGGCTGTCAAGCAGTTGTGGGGGACAAACACACACACACACACACATGATAGGCTTCTTTCAGTTTTCACCTACTGAATCTATTCAGAAGACTTTGATCAGCCCAAGGCTATAGTAGAAGACTGTTGCCCAAGGTGCTGGGAAACTTCTTATTGCATGCACACGCTCACACGCACGCACACGCACACACACACGCACACACATCCAAATTGAGGGAGTAAAGCAGGTAAAATCCAGGTTATATATGTTTCTTAGATAGCAGATCCTCTGAAGTAATAATTACTTAATGAGGGGTACTCAGCTAGCTATTCATCAGACCGAAAATACCTTAAATATATAAAGGTTACATTGTCATTCAGGAATCTCATCTTAACTCACCAAAGACATAATTCACATTATGTCTTTGGTGAGTTGGGAAGTAAATTTCTTAACCACATGGCCATGTGGTAAAGAAGTTTACTTCCAAACCACAAGGTTTTAAGTTCAGTCTCATTGTGTGGTAGCTTTTTACTATATCCCTGGGATGACTAAAGTCTTGCAGGTGGATTTGATAGAGGGAAACTGAAAGAATCCCGTCATATGTGTGCATATCTATCTATCTATCTGTTTGTCTGCTTCTGTGTGTGAAGGTGTGTGATTTAGTATTTAGGGTGTTGGACACATGATTGTTATTTCATGGTTTCGATTCCTGGAATGGGGGATGCATTGTGTTCTTGTACAAAACGCCTTTATTTCACATTGCTTTAGCCACCCAGCTGGAAAAAAATGAGTATTACTATGACAGCAATCCATCCAGTGGAGAGATATATGCCCCACAGAATCCTGGAAACAGGCCTATGGTTCATGAAAGACTTTTGATCCCTTTGTTTTTTTGATATATATATATATATATATATATATATATATATATATATATATATATATATATATATATATAAGGAGCACTCCGTTGGTTACAATAACGAGGGTCCCAACTGATACGATGAATGGAACAGCCTGCTCATGAAATTAATGTGCAAGTGGCTGAGTAATCCACAGACACGTGTACCCTTAACGTAGTTCTCAGGGAGACTCAGCATGACACATAGCGTGACAAGGCCGGCCCTTTGAAATACAGGTACTACTCATTTTATATATGTATATATATATATATATATATATATATACACACACACATACACACATATATATATATATATACACATACATATACATATACATATATATATATATATATATATATATATATATATATATATATAATAATACAAATGATATATGAGCATATGCATGTATATATACATATATGTACATACCTACACACATACGCACACACACACACATACATGCATATATGTATGTATGTCTGTGTGAGTGGTTGTATGTGTGTGTTTGCATCTCTTTGTCTTGGCATTGCATGATAGACATTTGTAAATGAGTGTTGCTCTTATACAAGTGGTGTCATTCATTTCCAGTCTTTTTCAAAAACATGTCTCACTATGTGGAAAATATTACCTTGCATGGAACCGGCTACAGGAAGGCAATCAAGCTGTAGAAAATCTACATCAATGAAATCTGTCTTGGAAAATGAGACATTACAACAATGACGAGACAATGATGATACCAAATTTCTTTATTCATGTTTTGTTTTTCATTCTGCTTCAATTTTTGAATTGTTTTCTTTATTATTTATTTAGTTTGCATTCATTTTATTTTATATTCTAATATTCATTTACTTATATGTGTTTGCAGATCCCTGTGAAATTCACAGGCAAAGATTATCTAAAAGTACCATTACATCCTGGTTATGATTCTAGAAAAATCCAGTCAGCAGTGGATGTTTGTGTTAAACCAAAACTGAAGAGTGGCGCTATTCTTGCAGTAAACATCAATAATTCTGTAAGTTTTTTTTACCCTTTTACTCTTTACCAGACTGTGGGATTGCTGGAACACTGCTTTCAGAGGTTTTAGTTAGTTTCACAAACCTTTATAGTTAACCTGGTTTCCATTTTATTGATCCATATTTGACAAACTGTGAAGTTCAGTATTCAGCTATGGAATTACATCCTTTCCTGACTGTAAATATCACAAAGTATTCACACTAGTAAATGTAAACAAATACATACACATACACACTCACAGCTATATATATATATATATATATATATATATATATATATATATATATATATATATATATATATATATATATATATATATTATTATATGTATTTATTTTCTCTAAGTTAATAATTAACTTGGACAAAATAAATTGGTTAATAGATACCAGGGTAGCAAAGATCACAAAATGACTGTGGTGTAACTCCTGTTTATGAGGTAGAAACACTTTGTTATTTTGGATACTTGAGTAAATATATAAATTTAGTAAATGGAGTAAAACGCATATTTCAAATGAATTCTTTTATTTCCAACATATGTTTTGAAGATTACAAATTATACCTTCCATAGGGATAGGTGATGTTGAAAAGGATGTAATCTTCTCTTCAGGGAAATACATATATATATATATATATATTCAATAACAATATATTATAAATTAACTACCAACAAAAGATAAATATGTTCTTTTGAATTTATACGTTTTTGCGTCGTAACTCCTTTATTATTATTAATATATATATATATATATATATATATATATATATATATATATATATATATATATATATATATATATATATATGCTTGTTTGTGACTAAAGAGTCTTTGACTCTTATTTCTATCAATGCTGGTGCTACCCTGCACCCTTAGTCAAGTTTAGTGAAGATGAATTTTTACCTTTCTGGTTTTAAATCGCATCTAGCAAGCTTAATCATTTTTTAACATTCACGTTACCATTCTGTACTGCACCCTTGGTCACTTTTAGTGATGATGAATTATTTTCCTTTTTGGTTTAAGTTGAATCTAGCCAACTTAATCATTTTATATATATATATATATATGAGTGGCTGTGTGGTAAGTAGCTTGCTTACAAACCACATGGTCCCGGGTTCAGTCCCACTGCGTGGCATCTTGGGCAAGTGCCTTCTACTATAGCCTCGGGCCGACCAATGCCTTGTGAGTGGATTTGGTAGACGGAAACTGAAAGAAGCCTGTCGTATATATGTATATAGATATATGTATGTGTGTATGTGTTTGTATGTCTGTGTTTGTCCCCCCAACATCGCTTGACAACCGATGCTGGTGTGTTTACGTCCCCGTAACTTAGCGGTTCGGCAAAAGAGACCGAAAGAATAAGTACTAGGCTTCCAAAGAATAAGTCCTGGGGTCGATTTGCTCGACTAAAGGCGGTGCTCCAGCATGGCCACAGTCAAAAGACTGAAACAAGTAAAAGAGTATATATATATATATATATATATATATATATATATATATATATACACATACATTTATGTTTTGCAGGATTCTTGATGTGAAAATATGTGTTGAAACATATTGTTATACTTGGGACATGATCATTTAAAAAAATTTTTTGTTGTCAATTAAACCCACGCACTCCTCTTGTCCTGCTCATTCCATTTCTAGACAGGACAAAATGGGACAAAGAGCCACTGATAACATCACAAAATGTCTGACGAAAGAACTAGAAATAATACAAATAAAAACTAAAGTGAAAATCAAATAAATTGTGTGTGTGTGTTTAACTAGCAAAAAAACTAATGACCATCACCGTGTGTGCGTGTGTGTGTGTGTGTTTGTGTGAGTGAGATCATTAATTGACGTCCATGTTTCATGCTCACATAAGTTGGATCTTTTGACAAGATGTGATAGATCCAAGGACTGCATTGTACTCCAGTGTCTGCTTTGGCGTGACTTCTATGACTGGATACCCTTCCTAATACCAACCACTTTATGTGTTCTGAATGCTGTTTTCAATGCCAGTAGCACTAATGAGGTCACACGTAGCTCACTACTTCACTTAGTTCAAGTGGCACTAACAAAAAGCATCCAATATACACACACACACACATTTATATATATCACAGTTTCAATTTGCCCAATTTCACTCAAATCATTCACAGCTCAAGCTGTTGTAGAAGACACTTGAGCATAGTGCTACATAGTGGGGTTAGAGTGATCAGAACTAGAACCAAACTTCTTCACCGCACATCCATGCCTTGCTTACTTTCTCAAGCCCTTCACTCCGTATGGAATACAGGTCATTGAAAGAATTTCTCTACTGTTCTCAAATCTGGACTGTCTTTTCTACTTCTCCACATTTGGATCCCTGTTTTTTCAGCTCTCCTTCAGTATCTTACCTTCAGCAATTTTTAGGGCATCTTCCCCTGTGGGTAGCAGGTCAGGGCCTGATGTGTCATACTCCCCTGAGGGAAGGTCGTCTTCTCATGGGATTTCTTGGTTTAAAATTGTCATTGATACTTCTGTAATGTTACATTTTTCTCAGTAGGGATGTTAGCCCTATGCTAACCAATTATTACCACTAGGAAGGGGTGGTCCATATTAGCCTGGTCTTCATCGTTTCATCTGTCTGGCATGGGAGGCCCTACCAAGAGCTTGCACTCTATTGGTATATCTTTCTGGATCATTGAAGCATACAAACCATGACACTAAAACAAGGACTGGTCCTTGTGGTGGACACAACCATAACTGCACCCACCTTTAATTAGTTTTTCATTTTCTAACTTGTTTTTATCTATTTTCCTTGTTAGTGTTTGTGGGATAGGTTTGGATAGATTTTGGTATTTGTACATTGGGTGGAATTCTGGTTTAAGTACCCCATATAACCCCTCATAACTTTTTTTTCTTTTTGGTATTTTCAGAATTTTAAAAACAAATTTATGTTCTACACACAGGAATTCATAGAATTATGCAAAAAAATTTTTGTATGATTTAAGGACAATTTAGATGTTATTTCTAGCACATCTCCTGACCACCTCGTACCTTTCTCATTTCTTTGTCATTCTGACATATATTGACATTCTTCAATATTTTTCTCCCCATAAACACATTTAATGGAATGTTGTTGCACCCAAGAATGGTCCATTGTTGGGATTTAAGCAAAAAATTTGGCCTGTCCGTATTTTAAACACTGATTTAAAAAAAAAAATTTGAATTTGAGTGGAACTTTTAGGATTTCTGAGATGTGGGGTGATGAGGGGACAGTTTTAAAAAATCATGAATTTCTGTGCATAGAACACAAATTTGGAAACATTTCCTGAAAGTTCCAAAAAATATAAGCATTATGAGGGGTTATATGGGTTGCTTAAAGTAGGATTTTGCCATACATTGTTGATGGAATTGTATTTTGTATTATCCTTCCTCCTATTATCCAGCCAACCTGTTATTAGTTAAGAATCTGTGTAGAATATATTGTTAATTAGAAAAAAAAAAAAAAAAAACTAAAGAAAGCAGAGTTACCTACCTTATCCCAGAGAAGTACACAATAGTTTCTGCGTTTGCATTTATGATTTACTGCTTAGTCATCCAGCCAGCATATTAATCTTGTCACAATGATCATATCTATAAGATATGCATCGGTGTCTACAAGACATTTATTGTGCTTATTAGATATTTATCCCTATATTGCGCTTATAAGACATTTAATTGTCTCTAAAAAAATAATTCTGCCTATAAGCCTTGGATTCAGTCCAGTCACACTGTGGCATCTTGGGCAAATGCCTTCTACTATATATGCACAGGTGTGGCTGTCTGATAAGAAGTTTGCTTCTCTGGTTTCAGGTTCAGCATGTACCTTGGGCAAATGTTTTCTAATATGACCCTGGGCCAACCAATTCTTTATGTATGGATTTGGTAGCTGGAAACTGAAAGAATCCCATAGTGTGTGTGTGTGTATACATATACATATATTTTATTCTTTTATATGTTTCAGTCATTTGACTGCGGCCATGCTGGAGCACCGCCTTTTAGTCAAAGAAAAGGACCCCAGGACTTATTGTTTGTAAGCCTGGTACTTATTCTATTGATCTCTTTTGCTGAACCACTAACTTACAGGGATGTAAACACACCAACAGCAGTTGTCAAGTGATGGTGGGAGAACAAACAGGCACAAAGACACACATAAATATATACCCACATAAATATATACATACATACATACATACACATATATGTATATATTATATATATATATATATATATATGTGTGTGTGTGTGTGTGTGTGTGTGTGTGTGTATGTATGTACACACATATATATATATATATATATAATTAGAAAATGGAGAAGAACATAGATTAGCTGGTACATCAATTGGACCACATTTAAAGCTTGTTTATTCATAATCTATGTTTTTCTCCATTTTCTACTATAGCATCAGGCTGACCAAAGCCTTATGAGTACACATGGTAGACAGAAACTGAGAGAAGCCTGTCATGCATATATATATATATATATATATATATATATATATATACACACACATATATATA
>NC_142941.1:17485815-17515815 GCF_046866305.1 Octopus bimaculoides | reverse complement strand
AGCATTCTATTCAAAAGGAAAGTTCTCATGCTATTAATACTACAGTCAGTAACTTGCTAAATTCTTATAGATAATGTGAGAAATTTCTAACACATTCACATAGACATTTGCATTCATACACACACATACATATATATGTATGGTTTACACACATACTTATGTATGCTCACTCACGTAAACAGAAGCACACACACACACATACACACACACACACACACACACACACACACAGAGTCATGAACCTTTAGAAGTAGATCCTGATGCAAAACTGTTATTTGTAACCAATCAGGTGGAACTTTAGACTCCTTGAGTATGCAGATAATTAGCACGTCTATACAAGCATGAATATTATATATACCGGCTTACATGTACTCATGTATAATGTGTGTATGTCTACACACACACACACGGGTGAGTTAGAAAATATTGCAATTTTTATTTGCTTTACTTTCATTTTATATATATATATATAATACATGTGTACATCTATGTGTGTATATATATACATATATATATATATATATATATATATATATATATATATATGTGTGTGTGTGTAATATATATATATATATATATATATATATTTCTAAATCTCTCTAAAGGAGACTACGGCAGCAGTACTGGATATTAATAGTTATCGCCAAGCCAACATGGCAATCCAAAAAATAGGACGAACGCTGCTGTTGATTAGCTCCAAGAGGCCATTGCCTCTAGCTAGCTATGTGACACACGAATCTGTCTCCATTATAACCTTCGAATAGGGGAGGTCAGCCGCTTCCCCTTGCTGGTCTGGCATCTACAGATTAGTTTCAGGGTGTTTGCCCCTTATCAATGTAGAGCAACTGAACCCAGCAGGTGTCACTACTGACCATCTGTACGAAGGATTATTTACCTAAATTCAGTGGAATACATCCACTAGTTTTCAAAAATAGAAATATTAATATTTCTAAGTCTCTCTAAAGGAGACTACGGCAGCGGTACTAGATATTAATAGTTATCACCAAGCCAGCATGGCAGTCCAAAAAATAGGGCTCCTGTCAAACTATCCGACTCATGCCACTATGGAAAGTGGACATTAAATGATGATTGTGGTGGTGGTCGTCGTGGTGTCAGCGGGGGCAGCAGCAGTGAGGATGATAATGAGGATAATGATGTATTATTATCCTCATATATTATTCATTTTTACAAGGAAAATGGTTGACAGTAACTTTGAAGTTTCAGCTTGTGCACCATCATCATACTGTTATCATTATAGACTAGCTGCTAGCAAACCGAAACTTTGAAGTTACTGTCTGAAAATGAACTTTACTAAAAGGAATCAATTAATCCTCTAGTTTCATGTAAAATTGTTTTTATGTATAACTTCTCATAAAATATCCATCCATCCATCCAACCAACCAACCAACCAACGAACCAATCATGCAAAAAAGGATATCTATGGACAACTGCTTTGAAACCTCCAGTTTCTATATCCAGATTATGAACTCATATTCATATCAATAATAATTGGAGCGCTAGGTTTTGTTAGTAAATGCTTAAAGGATAATCTGGATAAACTGGGATTTTCAGAAAGAGAAATTGACTGGCTGATTCATACATTACAAGTCCAATCTGTGAGTGGAACAGTAAAAATATGCAAGACTTTTTTCAAGTTCTAAATGTGAATTTGTCTGTGTTAACTACATCTCAAAGATGGAGCCTTGTGTCCTTTGTTGGAGACCGGCTCCCTCCTCAGTGGAAGATTTATAATTATTAAAAAATAGAATAGACATACATACATACATGCCTACATGTGTGTGTGTGTATTATGTCATCATCATCATCATCACTTAACATCTGTTTTTTGTGCTGGCATGGTGTCGGACAGCTTGACAGGAACTGGCAAAGCCAGGGGCTGCACTAGATTCCATAGTGTTTTGGCTTGGTTTCTACAGCTGGATGCCCTTCCTGGTGCTAACCACTCCACAGAGTGTACTGGATACATTTTGCATGGCACCATCACCAGTGTTTTTTATGTGGAACCAGCACTCACCCCAATGCTTTTCATGTGGCATCTTGGTTTTAGGATATCAATTGTGTTGTGGTGGGTGGGTCTTCTTGAATACAGCAATACACTGCATATCTTGGTCCTCTGTTGTCTCCTTCATAAAGCTCAGCATTTTGAGATCAACCTCCAGCACTTTGTCCCATGTCTTCCTGGGTCTCCCTCTTCCGCAACTTCCCTCCACTTTAAATGATTGGTACTTCTTTATGCCACTGTCCTCATCCATCCACGCTTAAAACTGACACTACATTGGTTCATCCAATCAAAGGAGCAGCCTGCTAATGTGCAAGTGGCTGAGCACTTCACAGGCATGCCTCAAACTTAATATAATTTTCAGGGAGATTCAGCACAATACAGGCCACTGTTGGGTATTGAAATCATGACCTTACAATCTTGAACTAAATACTGTAACTGCCAAGTCACATGCCTTCACACACACACACACACACACACACATCTAAGAATCAGTGAGTCAAAAAAAACATGCATTCATATATTTGTCAATAGATTGGGTAAATTTATATATTTATAAATGTATATAGTATTATTGATTCATTTCAGCCTATCTTCTAATTTGGTTTCGTTTTGGATGTGAGATAACTGGATACTCTATCTCTCTCTCTCTCTCTCTTTCTCTCTCTCTCTCTCTCTTTCTCTCTCTCTCTCTCTCTTTCTCTCTCTCTCTCTTTTTCTCTCTCTCCCTCTCTTTCTCTCTCTCTCTCTCACTTTCTCTCTCTCTCTCTTTCTCTCTCTCTCTCTCTCTCTCTCTTTCTCTCTCTCTCTCACTTTCTCTCTCTCTATCTCTCTTTCTCTCTCCCTCTCTCTCTCTCTCTCTCTCTCTCTCTCTCTCTCTCTCTCACACACACACACACACACACACACACACACACACACACATACACTTATACATGTGTATACTTCTTCATTTTTCTAGAATTGGTCGAAACTTCAGCATAACAATCAGCCCCATTTCAGCTGCAGCTCAAACAAATAAAGAAGTTCTTAAGATATTTCTCCCAAAAGTAAATGTTGAATACACAGCTCCTTCAGTTGCTTATGTTGGTGGTTATCCTGAGGAATTATGGGTAAGATTATATTTTTTTTTTTTTCTATAGCAGGTCACGTGTACTTTAAATATTTTCAATGTGTCTATGCCTGAGACACTATCAGAAGGCATACAGTGATGTGTTGATAGCGTACTTCTACACAGTTTTATGTGTTATATCTTCTAAGCTATTTATAAACACTTTTAGTTTGTCACTTGGCAAGTGGTACATTGTGCAAGATAACAGTCTACAGTCCACAGTTGATTTAGCACTGTTATATAGGTGCAGGTATGGCTGTGTGGTAAGAGGTTCCTTCTCAACTACATGGTCCTGGGTTCAGTCCCACTGCATGGTACCTTGGGCAAGTGTCTTCTTCTATAGATCTAAGGTTGAACAAAGCCTTGTGAGTGGGGTTGGTAGATGGAAACGGAAAGAAGCCAGTAGCCTGTGTGTGTTTGTCCCCCAATACCACTTGACAACTGGAATTGGTGTGTTTACATCCCCATAACTTAGTAGTTTGGCAAAAGAGAGCAATAGAATAAGTTCCAGGCTTAACAAAAAATAAGTACTGGGGTCAAGTCATTTGATTAAAAATTCTTCAAGGCAGTACCCCAGCATGGCCACAGTCTAATGACTGAAACAAGTAAAAAATAAAAAATACAAGATTTCATGGGAGGTTTGCTTATGATACCTACCCACTGCCCTACCCCCAACCCCCCAAAAAAGAAGGGAAGTTACATTACCTACACAGTTTTATATTTTCATCCTCTCTAAAGGAAAATTCTTAGAGTTACTGGGTACATCTGATTATATAAAGTTAGAGAAATTGATTCCATTTATTGCATAAGTGTGTCACACACACAGTTTATTTAAACGGAATTCTTTTTCATTGATATACTGTGTTATATTTGAATATATGCATGTGTGAGTACTTTATATACATATAAATGTATATATATATATATGTGTGTGTATTTGTAAACACACACACACACACACATCCAGATGTATGCATGTATGTATTTTTAAACAAGAATGCTGTTGATAGTAATTTTGAAGTTTTGGCCAACTAAAGCCATCGTTAGACTGGCCAAAACTTCAAAGTCACTGTCAATGACATTCTTGTAAAAGAAGAATAAATTTGTGCTCTACAAAAGTATAGAGTAACCCTCCAGATGTTTTTGTTTTTTATGCTCTCATTTCTCATTCTGTCAACGTTTTTTTTTATGTCCTGTACCCATATATATGCATGTGTATATACATATATATGTAGGTATATACATATATGTATGTACATATGCATATATTTATATATTATTTATATATTATTTATTTATATATATATATATATATATATATATATATATGGTAAACGGTGAATTCCACTGTGGTAAATTCCGCACAGAAAATTCCACCAAGTATGGGTTACAATATTATGGAAATAAAAAAAGAAAGCATAAAAAATAATATCAATAATGTCAATAAATACAAAAATATGAGGGAGAAAAAATAATTATAGAACAATAACACTGAGAAATATATGGTGAATACTTTGAAGGGGTATCATTGAAATTTATAAAACAAAGCAAATACTCAATGATAGATAAACATATTATGCAGTGTTTACAAAACAAAAACAAGATCATCTTTGCAAAAATACTACAGTAATATAACAGATCAAAAAACCAGAAAATCAGAAATGTGCAAATAGAAAAGGTAACAACCAGTGAAAAGGTTAAGATTTTAGTAGATAGCCCAGTAATAACACCAAACCAAATAGAAAACAATAAACCCAATGTTACAATATTTGACCACTGAAGAAAAGAAACAGTAAATAAATTAAACTTTCTTATCCTAACTCTGCTTCACAACATACTTGCTGTTATTTTTTATCCTATTGTTATAATAAAATGTGTGCTAAAATTTAATCTTTTCTTTCTTTATCCCAAATTATATTAGTTTTGAAATTTTGTGATGAGTCTTTTTCATAGATTCTTGTTCGATGGGAGTACATTAAAGTGGTCCCATCTCAATTCAAGTAGATTATGAAGATCATTTTCTAGCTCACCTTCAGACTTACTCACTCTCTCTATCTCTCTCTCTCCCTCTCTCTCTCTCTCTCTCTCTCTCTCTCTCTCTCTCTCTCTCTCTCTTTCTCTCTTCTTAAGACTTGAGAGACAGACAAATTAAATAATATAGATATTGAGCCATGGTCTAGAGAAACTAACCACAGTGATTATTAGCGGGAGCAGCTTATATTGGAAGTCTGTCCATGGGTGAAATTTACCATGGTGGAATATACCATGGTGGAATTTACCTAGAACCATATATATATATATATATATATATATATATATATATATATATATATAGAGAGAGAGAGAGAGAGAGAGAGAGAGAGAGAGAGAAGGAGAGAGATGTAGATATATATATATATATATATAGAGAGAGAGAGATAGATAGATAGATATAGATATAGATATATATATGCATATATGTACATACATACATACATACATATATATTAGGTTGTCAAGAAAGTTCTTGCAGTTTTTAACCTTTACATTCAGATGCACATATCTCAGCTCAAACAAAACTTTATTAATCAAAATAAACACCATCAGAATCAACACACTTTTGCCAACGCGAAACAAGTTTATTTATGCCAGTAGCATAAAAATCCTGTGTTCTGGTGGCAATGAAGTCGTTGAAGGCATGTTTGGCATTGTCTTGGTTTTTGAAACATTTCTCATGCAGGAAGTTGTCAAGATGCTTGAAAAAGTGATAGTCAATACACAAGAGGTCTGGTGAGTATGGCGGATGAGGCAGAGTTTCATTGCCCAATTCGTTCAACTTCTGCAGGGTCAGTTGTGCGATGTGCACCCAAGCGTTGTTGTGGAGAAGAATTGGTCCTTTTCTATTGACCAATGCTGGCTGTTGTTGTCGGAGTTTCTTATGCATTTGATCCATTTGCTGACAGTACTTCTCCACTGTAATGGTTTCACCTGGATCCAAAAAGCTGTGATGGATGAGACCGGTCACAGACCACCAAACAGTCACCATGACCTTCTTTTGGTGCAACTTTGGCTTCGAGAAGTGCCGTGGAGCTTCATTGGCATCCAACCATTGAGCTGAGCATCACTGGTTGTCGTAGAGAATCCACTTTTCATCACAAGTCACAATCCGGTTGAGAAACGGGTTGTTCTTGTTGCGTAAAAGAAGGGAAGATGACACTTCAAAATGGCGTTTTTTTTTGGTTGTCATTCAATTCGTGTGGCACCCATTTCTCAAGTATTTTTGTTTTTCCAATCTCTTTCAAGTGGTTGGAAATTGTTGTATATGTTACGTCTAATTCAGAAGCAAGCTCTCAAACACTTGTGCATGGATTGGCTTCCATTAAGGCTCTTAGTTGATCGTTGTCAACATCTGATGGCCAACCACTATGCTTATCATCTTCGAGACTTTCGTCACCACTACAAAATTTCTTGAACCACCATTGTGCTGTATGTTCATTAGTGGTTCCTGGGCCAAATGCACCGTTAATATCGTGAACTGTTTCAGCAGCTTTTTGGCCTAGCTTGGACTGGAATAAGAAAATTGTGCAAATTTGCTTTTTGTCCATGTTGTATTCAACATTCCCGAAAAAATGGCCTAATTATTCAAAAAGAAAACGAGTAACACAATTAGATAGAGCGAAAAACGGACTTTAAAATGATATATAATGTCAAAGTAATTTAACAAAAATTAATTTGAAAATACATCATTTAAATCCAAAATTAAAAATTCTGCAAGAACTTTCTTGACAACCTAATATATATATATATAAACGTATGTATGTTTCCCTTGTCTGTTTGTATGTTTTTGTGTGTAGGTGTTGTATGTGTGACTGTGTATGTATGAATGTGTGATTCAATCAACTATAGAAAATTCTTTTCCATACATATTTGTGATATTCTTTATTGATAACAGAAAAACAAATTAAAACCGCTGGAAGGTTGTGTGGGGTCACTTGATGTTGATGGACATGCTATGTCTCTGATGCAGCCTTTTCCAGATGGTTCTCAGCCTACACCTTGTACACATGGATGGTAAGCAGTTTACTTATTTTATTTTATTTTATTTTATTCCATTTATCTGTGCCAGTAGCATGTAAAAGGCACCTTTTGAGCATTGGGCCTCACAGAGGCAATGACAAACAAACAAGACCTTCAACAATATACTGTACTTGAGAAGAAGACCCATCAAGGCAAGTGAAATTGTAATCATGGCAGATACTGGTGTCATGCAACTGACACCTATGTTGGTGGCACGTAAAAGCATCCATTACACTCTCAGAGTGGTTGTCATTAGGAAGGGCGTCCAGCTGTAGAAACCATGCCGAATCAAACTGGAGGCTGGTGCAGCCCCTCAGCTTACTAGCCCTAGTCAAATCATCCAACCCATGCCAACATGGACAACGGATGTTAAATGACAATGATGATAATGATGATGATGATGATGATGTTGATGATATTGCATTTCCTTAAGAAAGAAATAACTTTTGGTCAAAGGTTAACTTTAACTATAATGGTTAACATTATATAAAATTGCTATGTTCTGTATGTATTGATAGTTGTGATTCTGTATGCATGTGTGTGGAGAGGTGTTGAGTGTCTGTGTACATATACTAGTGGGTTTTTATGAGACTGTACTATTAGTTGGCATACATATCTATATACAAATATGTATATATAAGGGCATAACTATACAAGAATACCTCTTGTTAACATGAGGTATTCTTGTATAGTTATGCCCTTATATATGTATAAATAAATAAATATGATTTAGGGAAAAATGATAGATTCTTCCCTATGAATTTTTTTCACAATAACTACTTGATGAATTCTTATATAAGAGTTTATCCTATTACTGTACAAATATGCATTTATGCATACATACACCATACATATACACACTTACATACACACATACATACACATACACACATAAACACACAACAAATACACATACACACACATACATGCATATACACACATTTATTTATTCATTCATCCATCCGTCCATCCATCCTTTCATTCATTCGTTCACTGAAGAAGGAGATAGATGTGATATTTGGGGATAGCAAAAAAAGGACACCCACTTGCAAGCTGATCACTGTCAAGGAAGGGTTAAAAGCTGTCAGTGAGGAACTCTGACATCAGAAGAGAATAACCAAGAGAAAAACAATAAGCAAAAAATTTAACCGGAACCAGGCAACAGTGTACAGAAACATGAGAGGAAAAGCAGTGAATATCATAGAAGTTCCTTCCTGAGAAGACAGACTCCAACCGGGGGAAAATTTGTTTAACCAAGATGCTCTGTGGCTAGAAGAAACTTGGAGAAGTTATTGTCCCTGCATTACACCCAAAACATACAGCATTGATACTGATACCCTTATGACTGTAATCTGGAAACTTCAGGATGGAAAAGCACCTCAAAAAGATTTGATTGTTGGTCACTGGTACAAGCTAACCTTCTACCAACCATATCTTATCAACCTGTACTAGCAAGATCTCAATGTGAATAGTAACATACCAGACTGGTTAGCTCTGGTAGAGACAAAACTGCTCCTCAAATGCAGAACCACCTGCATGGCAAAAAAACTACTGGCTATTTGCATGCCAGAACTTAATGTATAAAATATATACAGCATGTTTAAAGCTCTACCATCAAGACCATTTTGAAAATAATAACATCATCACAGCAGAACGAGCAGCTGGGAAGAATGGATTCTGGGGATGTACTGAGCAATTTTTAATAAACAAATATCAGTGGTGTGGGAGCATAGAAGGAGCCTAGGTTCAATATGGTTGGACTACAAGAAAACCTTAGACTCTGTCCCCCACTCATGAATGCTAGAAACCTTTTGACTTCCTAAAGTTCTAGTGAGCATTGTCAAAGCCATAGCTAACCTGACTTCATTGTGAGCTACCATCTTGAAATTAAACACAAGGAATGATTGTATTATCACTGATAGAATACAGTATTACAGAGGCATATTCTAAGGGGACAGCCTCTCTGCCATATTGTAAATACTTTCTGTAAACCCATTGTTATTCATGTTAAGGAAGTTTGAGGGCACAGAATTTTGTCAGTGAACAGGTCGCGGTCTCAAAGCGACGAAAATATTTTGACAAATTAAATTAAAATGTTGAAATGAATCTAACGGTTTTTGTGTGTTATTTTAAATGGCTTATAAACACCTTCCACCCTGCAATTGTTATGATATCATCATCATCAACATTTAACATCCATTTTCCATGCTGGCATGAGTTGGATGACTTGACAGGAACTGGCAAAGCCAGGGGCCACACCAGATTCCATAGTCTGTTTTGGATTGGCTTCTATGGCTGGATCCCTTTCCTAATGCCAGCCACTCTGGAGAGCATACTGGGTGCTTTTTATGTGGCGCCAGAACCCACACTAATGCTTTTAAGAAAAGGGTTATATACAGAATTAAATCTGCAACATTCTTCTGGTCTCTCACCAGTTTTATAAAAATCATAAAAATATTGGGAGATTATTTTAAATATCATGTAGTTATTATTTTATTCTTAACTAGATACATAATAATTAAACAATTCTAAATCCATTATGTGTTGTTTCTTGTTCCACAGTGGTGACAATTCTTCAATGGTCTTTGAAGGTAATGGTTTTGCAGAATTTCACACTGATGATATCCTGAAGACTGGTTTAACATCAGTTCAGCTTAGCTTCAAGACATATCAAACAGATGCTTTGCTTTTATTTCTGAAGAATACAGTAAGTGCTTTTTGACCATTTTTTAGGAAGTTTTTCTTTACTTTTGTTTTTGCTAAAAGCAAACAAGTTGCTGACCATCAATGATACAAGTTATTAAAATACTTTTCTCATTGTCTTTTTCTAGAATTTTCTACTAATTGTCACATTGGAATCAGGCAATATCCGTATCCAGTATGAATTGGAAGATACACAGACAGCTAAGTTAAGTGGACCTAAACAACTCTCCAATGGAATGTTGTACAAAATTCAGGTAGGTTTGTCATTCTCATAAGTTTTTAACAACAATTAGAATGGGTGCTCCTTGTATTCATACTTATTACATGGCTACTGCCAGGATTTCAAGGTGGCAGTTCTTCTTTGTATTTACATATACACATATGTGTATACTATATGTATCTGTGTACCTCCAAGGTGATGGAGATCATCCAAACTGGCTATCTATGTAATGTTCAGCCATCATTGTTGATGATGACTAGGATATCACTTAGGAGAAGAAGGTGGGTGAGGGTACGTCTGGCTGTGGCCAATTAGGCTGATGCATGCTCAGAAGGTCATGCTGCAGGTTGGGCCCTGGTGGTCTGTTGGGAATGAAGGCAAGAAGTTGGCTATCTATGTAATAAACATATTTGTGTGTCTCTGTATGTATTAATATGTTTGTGTGTGTGTGTGTGTATGTTAGTATGTGCGTGTGTGTGTATGTGATATTTCATTTTTGTATATGTGTGTGTGTATAAATAATGTAGACTGTGTGTGCATGTGGTATTATCATTTTTGTATGTACACAGATACCTCAAAAGTAAATAGACGCCATCATTTTTTGAAGGATTTATTAAGGCCATTTGATGCTTTTAAATACTTAATCTAGTATTTAGTAGACATGCCTTGTGCAGTTTAATGTTTTATCCCATTTGGACATTATAGTAATAAGTAGAATCCTCACAGATAAAATGGTAGAATAGAGGGGGTGGGTCTGTTTACTTTTAAGATGTTTGTGAATGTGTGGATATATTGTGTGTATGTTTTCAATTTGTATGTATTTTATATGTATGTGTATTGCATGTATTTTGAATGTATATAGGCGCAGTCATGACTGTGTGGTAAGAAGCATGCTTCCCAACCACATGGTTCTGGGTTCAGTCCCACTGCAAAGCACCGTGAGCAGGTGTCTTCTACTGTAGCCTTGGACCAACCAAATCCTTGTGAGTGGATTTGGTTGATGGAAACTGAAAGAAGCCCGTCGCGTTTGTGTATTTGTGTTTGTGTTTATCCCCACTACCACTACCGCCACAACCACCATTGCTTGACAACTGATGCAGGTGTGTTTATGTCCCCGTGACTTAGTAGTTCAGCAAAAGCAACCGACAGAATAGGTAATGGGCTCACAAAGACTAAGTCCTGGAATCGATTAATTTTACTAAAACCCTGTAAGGTGGTGCTCCAGCATGGCCACAGTCAAATGACTGAAACAAGTAAAAGTATAAAACAATGTGTGTGTGTGTGTGTGTGTGTGTGTGTTTACTTTTGTATATATGTGTGTGTATATGTAAGCCATTAATGTGTCAATGAGTTTTTACTTTTGTATGTATGTGGATATATATCTTTTATCTTTAGTCTTTTACTTGTTTCTGTCATAAGACTGTGGCCATGCTGGGGCACTGAACTAATTAATCCCAGTACCTATTTTATTTTTAAGCCTGCTACTTATTCTAGGTGCTTGCGTAGTATACTTAAAATCAGATGGCCCAAACACATAAGCAATATGGAGCTATGGCAAAGAACAAATCAAGTTTCGATTAGGGAGCAAATATTTAAGAAAAGGTGGAAGTGAATTGGTAGCACAATTAGAAAGGACACACCAAATGCAGCGAAAAGTGCTTTACAGTGGAATCTGGATGGATATAGAAAGAGGGGTAGGCCTAAGAACTCGTGGCGTAGATCAACACAAAAGGAACTAGAGAAAGGGGGACATTCATGGCAGAGTATAAGTACAGAAGCGAAAAATTATGCGACATGGAATTCGATTATAAGTGGCCTATACTCCGCGTTGGAGGATTAAAGGCAAGAAAGAAAGACTTATTCTATCAGTTTCTTCTGCTGAACGGCTAAGTTACAGGGATGTAGACACACCAACACCAGTCATCAATTGGTGAGTGGGGGACGAGCACAGACACATTCTAACACACACACACCCTCTATCTCTCTCTCTCTCTCTCTCTCTCTCACACACACACACACACAAAGATACCACTCATAGTCCCAAGCTGTATATTCATTACAGTATTTGTCTGTGACATACTAAGAAATGTTCAGTTACTGCTATTGAGTTCTCCATCTCTTTATCCAACTTAAGAAATATTTAAAGTGCGGCTGCATGATGAGAAGTTTGCTTCCCAGTTCCACTGTGTGGCACCTTGGACAATCGTCTTTTACTATGGCTGTGTGGTAAGAAGCTTGCTTCCCAACTACATGGTTCTAGGTTCAGTCTCACTGTAGCCTTGGACCAATCAAATCCTTGTGAGTGGATTTGGTAGATGGAAACTGAAAGAAGTCTGTTGTATATATATATATGTGTGTGTGTGTGTGAGAGAGAGAGAGAGAGAGAGAGAGAGAGAGTGGTAGTCAGAAACTGAAAGAAGACCAATATATATATGTCTATGTATGTATGTGTGTGTGTGTGTCTTTTGTGTCTGTATTTGTATCCCACTACCACTTTATGACTGTTGTTGGTTTGTTTATGTCCCTATGACTGAGTAGTTCAGGAAAAGAGACCGATAAAAATCAGTACCAGGCTTTAAAAAATAAGTACTAGGACCAATTCATTCAACTAAAATCCTTTGAGACAGTGCTCCAGCATGGCCACAGTCAAAGAACTGAAACAAGTAAAATGATAAGAAAAAGAAAGGTAAATAAATATTCCTTACAATTTTGAATCTGTTTTGCCTGAATTTTAATCTGAAATCAAGGTTTATAAGCTTTATTCATTATTTACATTGGACAGATATGTTACCACAACATTTTGGCTGATTTACTCTCCAGCCTTCATCAGGTGTCCTGGTAGAATTTTGAACCCAACCCTGGGTTCTCATTTCTAAGGTTTTTTTTTTTTTGCTGATTTTATTATTCATTCAAGGCACTGCCTGGAATTGAACTGGGAATCTTGGGCTTAGTAGTCTACGCTCTTAACAATTATGCTATATGTCCGTGGGCAATTATAGAGTGAATTTCAGGGCTTATAAACCTAATATTTTTGTATCCTTCCTTAATACCAGTTCCTATATTCTACTCATATCTGCACTAGGTCCACTTAGGAGGTTATTGTGTCCTAGCATATGTGCTGCCTCTTTTAGTTTTCATATTTTCCAGTGGTGTTCTCTGTCTATTATTTTAACTTCATCCCACAGGGGAAGGTGGTCTCCGCTTTTCCATACATGATCGGCTATACCCGGTTTTTCAACATCTCCTCATGTCACAGCTTTACGATGTTCTTCTACCCTTATTCTGAGTGGGCAGTATGTTTTGCCTTTGTCTATAGAACAGTATTATAAGCTCTATTATTTATGACTTTTTCTGAATATTACAAATATTTCTTCTCCACAAAACAAAGACTCAATATTTATTTACTTTTTTACCTTTTACTTGATCCAGTCATTGGAATGTGGCCATGCTGGGGCACCACTTTGAAGGGTTTAGTCAAACAAACTGACCCCGGTACATATTTTTAAACCTCATACATATTTTAAAACTTATTTGTTCAGCCTCTTGTTCTCTAAATGCTGGTTGTCTCCAAGTGGAGGGGACAAGCATAAGCACACAGTCACTCACACACATGCACACACACACACACATACAATACATGATTCTTTCAGTTTCCTTCAACCAAATCCACTTAAAAGGCTTTGGTTGGCCCAGAGCTGTTGTGGAAGACACCTACCCAAGGTGCTATGTTGTGGGACTGAACCCAAAACCACATGGCTGGAAAGGGAGCTTCTTACCACACAGCCATGCTTACCTACATGTACCTGGTTTTAAAAAAATTTGCTTTGTTCTAATGAATGAAATTTACTGCTTATATATTTTAGATCTCCATCAAAAATGGAAAATTTAGTGCTGGGATTGTCGGTGAAAAGTTTAAATTTGACAACACAGAATATAAACCAGAGAAAAATGAGCTGGAGACAGTTTTTTCACTTGGAGGCTTATCACCTCATTATCAAAACAACATTAGCTCTCACTACAGGTAAGTCAAAAACAAAATAGCACAGAATATATATTTGAAAACAAATTTTATAAATCTGCTTGCATGACATTTTGGACCAATGTCTTCTGTTATTGCCTCAAGTCTTGTGATTGAACTTTGGCTGAATAGAAGCTCTGTGGAAATCTGTGTATGTGTGTATGTCTGTGTCTGTGTGTTCTTGGTTTTATTTTCCAAATTTCTCACACATGGAGAAAGAGTTAGTTTCTAGCCTAGAAACAAAAAAATCTTCCATTGGAATTTAGACAGCATCAAGCAGGGTAGTCTTGTGTGTATGTGTGTGTATTTGTTCCTCCACCATCTAACAACCAATGTTGGTTTGTTTACATCCAAAACTATGTATGGACAGACATTGGATCTAGTTCAAAACGGGGGCGCCAGTATTTTCTTAACGAAACACTTTGAAACTTGGGATACTGGTAGAATGTGCCATATAAAACATCTTTTTCTCTTAGTCTTAAGAAAAATTATTATATTGCAACTTATTTCATGTTAAAGTTGTCGTATTTCTGTAATTTCAACCAATGACTGACGTCCATTCAGCCTTAAAAATTAAGTGCTGACTACGTAAACAAACGATTCTCAAACGATTCTGGCGGTGATAAAATTATTATTTCCTTGTCAAAAAATGGCTGAAGCATATTGGCAGTAGCTAATAAACCTTTCTATTATAGGCACAAGTCCTGGATTTTGAGGGAAGGGTTAGGGTTAGAGTTAGGGCAAATGTTGTTCAGGCAGATGTTAACGAAATTATATTAAAAATAAAACAAAGGAAAACGAACACACGTGTGTTGCCTCTCTGCAAAATGTCAGAAGTAATGGAGATTAAATACGCTTTACACCGCTTAAACTGCCAAATGAGTAACTGTAAACAGCTGAATACTTGTCAGTGATTGGTTGAAATTATCGAAATAAGATAATTTTTTACATGAAATAACTTCGAATACAAAAATTTTTTTTCTGTTCTATAACACAAAATAGATAAGTATACGAAGTTTGAAAGTCTTTCGGTACCAAAAACACTACATAAAACATAAATGAAAACTGATGCCCCCGTTTTGAACTAGATCCCAGACATTTGTTCCACTACATATGTATATATGTATGCATGCATATATATGTATGCATGTACATATTGAATCAGGTATGAGATATGGATGGCATTACTTACATGGCTCTTATTACATTCCTACTTTTATTCTTCCACTTGTTTTATGGGCTGTGGCCATGCTGGGGCACAGCCTTGAAGAATTTTAGTCAAACGAATCAACCTCTGTACTTATTTTTTAAAACTGCTACTTATTCTATTCTATTGGTCTATCAGTTTAGTTGCTGAACCACTAAGTTACAGGGGCATAAACACACCAACACCAGTTGACAAACAGTATTGTGGGTCAAACACACATACACACACACACACACACATAACTGGCTTCTTTCTGTTTCTGTCTACCAAATCCACTTACATGACTTTAATAGAAGACATTTGCCCAGGATGCAAATGTCTTCTACTAAACGTTTGTTTAATCATCATCATCGTCGTCGTCGTTTAACATCCGCTTTCCATGCTAGCATGGGTTGGACGTTTTGACTGAGGACTGGTGAAACCAGATGGCTACACCAGGCTCCAATCTGATTTGGCAGAGTTTCTACAGCTGGATGCCCTTCCTAATGCCAACCACTCAGAGAGTGTAGTGGGTGCTTTTACGTGTCACCCGCACGAAGGCCAGTCAGGCGGTACTGGCAACGGCCATGCACAAAATGGTGTATTTTATGTGCCACTGGCACAAGAGCCAGTCCAGGGGCACTGGCACTGTTAGTATTTATATCTTCATGGAAGAAATATCACAGAAATAATCTAAGGATATTTTTATTTACTCTTTTACTTGTTTCAGTCATTTGACTGTGGCCATGCTGGAGCACCGCCTTTGGTCGAGCAAATCGACCCCAGGACTTATTCTTTGTAAGTCTAGTACTTATTCTATCGGTCTGTTTTGCCGAACCACTAAGTTACGGGAACCTAAACACACCAGCATCGTTGTCAAGCGATGTTGGGGGAACAAACACAGACACACAAACATACACACGCACATACACACATATATATATATATACATATATACGACGGGCTTCTTTCATTTTCCATCTACCAAATCCACTCACAAGGCTATAGTAGAAGACACTTGCCCAAGGTGCCATGCAGTGGGACTGAACCCAGAACCATGTGGTTCGTGATTTATTAATTCTTCATTTCTTTGTATTATTATCAGCTGCTTCTAAACAAATGTTTTGTTTAACAAAAAAATTATTCATCTGCTGCAGGTCATTAACAGGGTGTCTGTCTAATGTCTGGCTAAACAACCAAGAAGTGAGTTTGTTACAACTTCAAGATGCTCGTCATGTACAGCTTGGAAACTGTGATAAAAATGTAAGTAAATTATTTTTGGCTGCTGCTGCTGCTGTTGTTGTTGTTGTTGTTGTTCTTCTTCTTCTTCTTCTTCTTATTATTATTATTAGAAGTGCAGTAAAGTGGTGATCTGGCAGCATCATTAGCATGTCTGACAAAATGCTTTTGATAAAAAGTATAAAAAGCACAAAGCTTCCAGTTTTATGCTTTGAGTTCAAATGCTGCTGAAGCCAACTTTGCCTTCATCCTTTCAGGGTTAATAATATAAGTGACAGATGAGCACATGACAAATGAGCACTGGGGTTGATATAATCAACTTATTCCCTGGCAGCAAGCTGGAAGAACCATTAGCATGCTAGACTTTGCCTTCCATCCTTTTGGGATCCATGAAATAAGTAGCAGTTGTGCACTGGGATCCCTCATAATTTCGAGCTTTGTTTTTAAAATAGAAAGAAATCATTATTATTTAAAAGAAATCATTATTATTATTATTATTTTATTAAGGTGGTGAACTGGCGGAATCGTTAGCACACCGGACAAAATGCTAAACAGCATTTCATCTGTCTTTACATTCTAAGTTTGAATTCTACTGAGGTTGACTTTGCCTTTCATCCTTTTGGGGTCGATAAAATAAGTACCAGTTGAACACTGGGGGTCAATGTAATCAACTTATCCCCTCCTTGAGATTGCTGGCCTTGTGCCAAAATTTGAAATCATTATTACCATTGTTATTATTATTATTATTATTATTGTTATTATCAGGTCATCCCATAAGTTCTGTCCGAATTTTGAATAAAGAAAACAAGTGATCAAATGTTATATTTAATTGATATTTAATCATCAATGTACTTTCCCTGATTATCTATGACTTCCTTCCATCTGATATTTACAAGCTTTTTAATCCCATCAATGTAAAACTCTTTTGGTTTCAAAACGAAGAACTCTGAAATGTCAGTTTTGACCTTCTCCTGGCTTGTGAAAGTTATGTCCCCCAAATGATTCTGTAAACTATGAAACAAATCGTAGTCTGAAGGAGCAAGGTCGGGAGAATTAGGTGGATGAGGAATTTTTTCCCAACCAAGTTCTTCAATCTTCTGTGATATGATCTTTGCAGTGTGGGGTCACACATTGTCCTGGTGAAACATCACTCCATTTCGATTCACTAAAGCGTGTCTTTTTTTTATTCAAAGCATGGTTCAAACGCTCTAATTGCTGACAGTAGACTTGAGCATTGATTGTTGCATTAGGTGGTAACAATTCAAAGTGAATTACTCCTTTGCAGTCCTACCAGAGAGAAAAACCTTTTTCCTATGAAGTTCCCTTCTCTGTTGTGCTTGAGCTTTTTCCCTTTTACCAAGCCACTGTTTACGAAGTTTAACATTCTGATAGAAGATCCATTTTTCATCACCAGTCACAAGTCTAAACAAAAAGGGTGAAATGAGTTCGTGAGAATGGAGAGAAGAGCAGATGTCAATTCAGGATTTGTGGTTGCTTTCAGACAATTCATGAGGCACCCATTTTCCAAGTTTAGGAGCCTTTCCAAGTTGATGAAGATGACGATGAACAGTTGTATGGTTTGAACTAAGCTTTATTGCCAATTCTTCAACTGATAATGCAGGATTTTCTTCAAGTAATGCCTCAAGGAGCTTATCATCAAGCTCAACTGGACGTCCTGTTCGATCTTCATCTTCAATGCTGAAATCTCCTCTTCTGAATTTTGCAAACCATCTTCTGCAAGTTCTTTCATTCAAGCATTCTTTCCCATAAACTGAGTGTATGTTTCGGGTCACTTCGGCTGCAGAGTTTCCTTTTTTGTACTCATAAAGCATTATGTACCTCAAATGCTCTTTGGATACTTCCATGTTAGGAAGGGTTTTAATCAAAGAAATTTTAATTCTCTTATTCTGTAAAATAATATTTAATTAATTTAAATGTACACAAATGCATAAGAATAATTTTTAATTCCATTAGACATTCTAAAATACTATTACATTTCATTCAATTTTAAAAAAGGTAAAATCGAACAGAACTTATGGGATGACCTGATATTATTATTATCTGAGGTCGTCCATCAGTACTTTGTCTCCTTTCTTTCTGGGTCTCCATCTTCCATGAGTTCCATCTACTTGGAGAGATCAGTTCTTTATGGAGCTGTCGACATCCATCCACACCGCAAGACCACAAACACAGTCTTCTCTTTTGCATACTGCATCTAATTCCTCTTATGCCTAATTTTTCTCTCAATACACTAGCACTTTGTCACACATGTACACTTATATTACACATCCAACAGAGCATACTAACCTCATTCCTCTCTAGCCTTTGCATGTCCTTGACATTCAAGGCCCATGTCTCACTACCATATAGAATTGGTGTTTGTATACAGGCATCATACAATCTTAGTTTCACTCGGGGAGAGAAACCTTTGGTTGCCAACAGAGGTAAAACTCACTGAATTTTCTCCATCCTATTTTTATTCTAGCTATTACATTCTCTATACATCCTCCTCCACTACTAATTTGGGCCCCTAGGGTGCAGAAATTATTCCACTGCACCTTGTGTTTCCATAGCTTGCACTGGGTACACCAAATGGAATTCCTGCCTACACCTTTCCTACAAATCAGGCAGAGCCACTTACCAGAAGAGGATAAGGCTTTGTGTGTCTTCTTGCTAACGAAGACCTTAGTGTTTGCTAAGTTAACCTTAATTCCCTTAAATTACAGGTTTTGCTTCCACACTTGGAATTTCTTTTCTAGATCTGAGGGCAAGATCATCAGTATATAGTAGTTCTCAGGAGTTGCCAGTCTTGAATTCCTCTATTATGGCTTAGAGGACAATGATGAAAAGGAGGGAAAAACATATATTATATATATATATAAGACTTTTTCAATTCCCAAGCATTATACTAATACATCTATTTGTTTTCTACACCACCTGTCTTCGTCTGTTTTTTTTGTGAATTCTCCTTATATATATATATATATATATATATATATATATATGTGTGTGTGTGTGTGTGTGTGTGTGTATATATATATATATATATATATATATATATATATATATATATATAGTCAGTTCAAATAAACAAAAAATTCAAATAAATGGATAAAAAATGGAAAAAAGAAAAACAACGAAAAGGAGGACAAACACAAGAAGAATATTAGCTTGATGCTCAGTGAAAGGGGAGAGTTTAAAGTTTCCAGCATAGCTCTTCATCAGAAAGGAGAGAGGAAAAAAGTCCAAAGAAGTAGGCGAAGAAGAAATCTCCAACAGGCCAAGTGTAGTTATATATACACACAAATACATAGTGATTGATCCATCTTCACAGATGATTGCCATCTCCTTGTGCTTCCTTATTGTCCTGGCATTTCTGACTTTCCATCCAAGACCTCTCAGATGACTATTCAGTCCCATTGCAAATCTGCATGGTTTTGAGAAGCATAGGTAACAGACAAACGTTGTAACTTACTGTGTGCTTCCAACTGGTTTGGTCTGCATACATCACTATTCTTCCATCGCCCTAGGACTGACGTTACCATGAAGTGACATTTGTACCTCATTGGATTATAGTGATAAATGCTTGTACAACACAAGTACCACTCAGAGTCTCTCGCAGAATCTCATGCAACTGCGCACACACACACACACACACACTTATTTATTTATCTACTAGTAGAGATACCCAGCCTCGCTCGGGATGAAAATGGCATAGATTTTATTGCTTTACTTGTTTCTGTCATGTGACTGCAGCCATGGTGGAGCGTTTCGTAACATTGTTTACAAAATAATAGCTGATCGATTGCGATGGAGCATGTCTACAGTGAACAGTGATGATTTTTGCTCTGGTAACTACTGCTGTCTGCCATGTTCATGCACGACCAGCTATATGTAGGTATGAGTAGAGCAACGGATTCAGCAAATATGCAAATTACTTGTGGATAAAGAGAGCAGTAAAAAGAGGAAATTTAAGAAATCTGTTATCTCTGTTGCTCTCTGTCTTTGCACCGTTGCTAGAAGGGGACTGAACTCATGTTTGCAAATAATGGCGACTTGAAACTTGTTAGAATTTATGGTTTAAAATTATTTTTAATGCAAAAATTAACGTGGTAAGAAGCAACGAAAAAAAAAACAAATAGCCGATTCCAGGCATTTTCGACCATGAGGAATCCATTGGTGTGACTCCAGATTGCTATCTTGTAAGGTGTGGATTTCTATAGATGCAGCACGCACAAACACACACACAAACTCAGCTATATAGATATAGATCTTTTTATCTATCTGTTTGTTGTTTATCTCTGTCGAATGTAAAACTTATTAATTCACATTTCTAATAATTAATCATGTATTATCCAGTTGTGGTTATCATGCATCCAATTCACAAAACGTTCCGAGGCATTCCAGCTTCCAGACTTTGGCTTTGTAAAGTCAATATCTATCAAAGTTAGTCATCAAGCTAATGGTGTGGCACTGTTCTTTGAAAGAGATGAGGTGAGTCATATTTTATTTGTTATTCATCAGTTAATTGTATTAGTCTAGATATTGGCAGATCTTAAGTTTTCTATTTAGTACCTAACTCGGCTATTTGGCTTAACAAGGAATACCTGTTTTTTAAGTGACAGTGAATTTCGAACATTTTAATTTCCTGATCCAAGCATTTTTTCCATATTTTCTCATAGTGATTTTTTTCATATTTGAAATATGAAAAAAAAGTGATTTTTTTCATATTTTCTCTGTTAATTTTAAGAATCTTCTGGCGTCATCCCTACTCAACCAGATTTACTTAAAAAGAAGTTCTCATGCTGATAAAGCCACTGTATTTACTGACTGTTTTGTTTCCAGCTTCACGTTGTACATAAACAACAAAACACTCTCCAAACTATCCTCCATCTCTCTTGTTTCACCACCAAAGAGGAAGCCTTAATATAGTCATTCAAGCCACCAGAAATAGCAGCCAATTTTCTCCCAAAACATATCCTACTGCTTAAAAATGAAGACACATATATCCTGAATAACATTGTCCAAGATACACCATACCTTAAAAAATAGCTAGGGTGACCACAGTTCAAATGTTTAACAATTATCATCAATTTTATTACATATACATTACATACACACACACACATCATCATCATCATCATCATCATTTAACGTCCACTTTCCATGCTAGCATGGGTTGGACGATTTGACTGGGGATTGGCGAACCAGATGGCTACACCAGACTCCAATCTGATCTAGCAAAGTTTCTACAGCTGGATTCCCTTCCTAATGCCAACCACTCCGAGAGTGTAGTGGGTGCTTTTTACATGCCACCAGCATGAGGGCCAGTCCAGCAGTACGGGCAATGGCCACGCTCAAATGGTGTTTTTTTACGTGCCACCTGCACAGGAGTCAGTCCAAACCGACACAAGTGCCAGTAAGGTGAAGCTGGAAACGATCATGCTCAAATGGTGCTTTATACGTGCCACCAGCACAGAAGTGAGACCGCTGCTCTGGCAGTGATCCCGCTCGGATGGTGCTGTTAGCGCTCCACTGGCATGGGTATCAGTCATCGAATTTGGTTCAGTTTCGACCTCACTTGCCCCAACAGGTCTTCGCAAGCTGAGTTTAGTGTCCAATGAAGGAAGGTTGGCATGGGTGCCAGTCAACGAATTTGGTTCAATTTTCGATTTTGATTTCACTTGCCTCAACAAGTCTTCGCAAGCAGGAGGAAGGATAGGTACACATATGTGGGCTGGCTACACCCCTGGTAAAGGCCACAGATTATGGTCTCACTTGTCTTGCCAAGTCTTCTCACGCACAGCATATTTCCAAAGGTTTCGGTCACAAGTCATTGCCTTGGTGAGGCCTAATGTACAAAGGTCGTGCTTCACAACCTCATCCCAGGTCTTCCTAGGTTTACCTCTTCCACAGGTACCCTCAACCACAAGGCTGTGGCACTTTTTCACACAGCTATCCTCATCCATTCTCGCCACATGACCATACCAGCGCAATCGTCTCTCTCGCACACCACAACTGATGCTTCTTAGGTCCAACTTTTCTCTCAAGGTACTTACACTATGTCAAGTACACACAAAATATTTAACTCTTTTCATCTTGATAGATGGCCTAACCAGTGGGGAATATTCTTAAGTACTCATTTTTCTTCCTGTGGTTTCTCTCATGGTCGATCCTTGCTTTGTTTGATGAGCAAGTTCTGCTGCAAAATCTGCATGCAAGGAAGGTGCTGCAGACAAAACATGTACATGTTAATACTTGCAATCAGTTAGGATCAGAAGCCATGACAAGCGGTGTGAACCAGCCACTATAAAGCTAGACAGTCAGTCATTGTAGTAGTAGAAGTCAGTAGTAGTAGAGTTGTACAATTTCTCAGCTGAAGTCAGTTATGTGATATATACGAGTTCAATTTACTGTCAAGGTAGACGTTTTACAGTCATTGTCAAGAATATTACAAGTGGACAAGGATTCACATTTCTACAGATATTCTATAGAATATCTGTACAAGTGGACAATAACATACAAGTGGACAAGGATCCACATTATAACAAGATCCATTCTTTGGTCTTCTTCAGTAGGAGAGTAATATCTGGTCAGTTATGTTGCAGCTTCTTCTCTGTGTAGATTGGCATATCCCATGAGAGTTTCACCTAACCATTCCCTGCTTTTGGTAAAGGTTGGTGCTCACACCACTTGTTTATCATCACCATTATTATCCTCATTATTATTATTATTATTTACCAGAAATTTGCTATTGAGGTGAATCTACAGGATTCTCTGGTAGAGGTTACAAACCATGTGACAAAGGAGAGATCCAATATGACCAGGGATTCAAGTACTGCACCCTGGAATGTTATAAGTGTCATTGACCAGGTGGGGAAGTAAGTAAAATAACTTCTTCTTCTTCTTCTTCTTCTTCTTCTTTTTCTCCTGCTCCCCTTCCCCCTGCTCCTCCTCCTTCTGTTGCTGCTGTTGCTTCTGTGGCTTCTATTTCTTTGTATAACAGTGGTCACTTGCTTAGTAAATATTGCTTTCTTTACTTTATGTCATAATCTCTCTTTTTTAAAGAGTCAGTCTGTTATATATATTTATCATTAATAATTGGTAGAACTTACATTAATAATTGGTTGAACTTACATAGGTGTGCATAGATAGATGGATGGATGGACAGACGGCCGGATGGACACACACAAACGTCTGGTGCTGTAAGAATTCATGGGAATGACGTTTCCTTACTTTTCCAAACATACCCAAATTTAAAATGATCTAATATAACGATATCATTCATTCAGCATGTGTTGGAATATGCCAAAACAATTTAATTCCACACAAATATATGTTACTTTACATATAATTTATGTGTTAATTCTACTGAAACTCGCTACTGTTTCCATTTCTCTGAGCCAATATTTTACATTTTTCCATTTCTCTCAGCCAATATTTTTACATTAGCCTTCTTTCGAACTCTAGATAATGCAACATACAGTTCACCATGTGAGAAGAATTGTTGTCAGAAGATATATTCCAGTTTGTTCAAAAGTCTGTCCCTGTGCCTTGTTGCCATGTTAAGGCAAAAGCTGGCTTGACAGGAAATTGCTTGCATGTAAATGTAAATGGAAATTCTATTTCTTGAGATACATGTGGTATTCTTGGGATTAGCAGAGTTGATCCTGCACAAGGATCAGAAGCAACCTCAGTCTCAATAACATGATCATGTAAATTGACAATGATGTAGCGTGTACCAATGCAATGTCCATTAATTAGTAACATCTAAATTTCTCAGAAGCATTTTTCTTCAGTTTGAGAATGTGTGGTGGAAACCCTGATGGTGTAAGTTTGTTGATGAACTCGATTGGGTACAGAGTTTCATTATCAACTGTATCTGAGCTTCTGTATATTTTTAGCTCACCAGGGATCCTGGTCAACAGAAAATCATTCACAAATTGTGCTGCTTCATTTGTTGGAGTAACAATGGTTCTATTTGCAGGCCACACAGGGTTTGTGGAAGTTATTTTTGAGGTCAGCTTATACAAAATCACATAGATCTGAAAGAGTACCACTTTCAAGGCAAAGGACATTGGGTAGTTTAATTTTGAATTCACCTAGGCTTTGTTCAACAGAAATGTTACCATTTCCTACATCAAGAAAGTAATTAGCAAACTCTCTTTCCGCAGAATGACCTTCTGTAAGACGTCTTAGATTGGTTGTCAGCTCCAATACTTCCATGTGATCACAAAGAAAAAATCTCTTTAGTGTTGCATCAACAATTTGTGATCTGACACCATTATTTTGAAGTAGAATATTTTCCTCTCAAGATACCCAGTCGGTCATGTGTAGCAGAAACAGAATCATGTTTGTGTCTTCGTGCATATTCAGGCATCTGTTTTAGTCACTTTGCCCTGGTTTTATCCGATTCAGTTGCTTGTCTTTCTCTCTGCCATTGTGCCTTTGCTGCTAACTTATCTTTCTCAGTCGTATATTATATATAAATGAAAGCTCGTTAAAAACTATTTTGTTTAGCATACTAGAAATAGCAGAGATCACATAGTTAGTGTAAGGCTTATAACATTCCAAGTAGCCATACCAACAAAATCACTTCTTTATTAAAAAAAAAAATTATACCAGTATATTAAAGACTTTTCATTTTATCAAAAATATTCATTTAACAAACTCTGGAAACTGATAATATTCTGGAAATTGTGCCTCGTATCAAAGTTATATAGCAATTATTAAATTATCATTAATGAAAATAGAGGCAAGCAAGAATGAGAGAGACTGTTGCAAATAAAAATGTAAACTGTGGCCTCCAACGAATTAATAGTGCTTATTATTAAACATTAAAATCTTCTCCGCTGTGAATGCAATGAATATTTAAATTCATGAAGAATTGAATGTAGTGAATGCAATGAATATTTAAATTTGTGAGAATTTGGAGTTTAAAAAATTCAATACTTCAGAAATCGAAATTATAGGCAATTTCTTAGAACATGAATTTATAAAAATATTTCAAGATGGTCAAGCTTTTAATATTGCTTTCTTTTAGTACTTTCAGTAATTGTTACATACCTAATTAATAAGCAGCTTTCTCCATTATTGTATACATGTATGTATGTATATGTGTAATATATATATATATATATATATATATATATATATATATATATATATATATATATATATATATAATATTGATGTGCTTCATAGGATTACCAACATATCCAACAAGATGAACTTTACTATAATTATATACTGGAATTCTTAAATATTCTGAAAAACGTATCAATTATATAAAAAAAATTAAAAAAACTATATATCATTTAAAATTTCTACAAATGAAAAATATGAATTTTTCAAATTATAGGAGGGATTACTTTTACAAACTCTTAAAGGACAGTATACATTTTAATATTTTTAATATTCTTAATATTTTTTAATATTTTAATTAATATCATCTTATTATATATACCATTTGTTTTTAACACATATAAAATAACTCTATTTATCTCTGAAGAGCGGAATTATTGCCAATATGCTTATCTATATTGATTACATTATAAAGGCAATAACATCCATGAAACGATCATCAGATGGTTTTTAAACTTTAGACTTTTATAATATTTATACTCAATTACGCATACATTTTTATATACATTTATATACGCATGTATTTTTATGTACATTTATATTTTTTTTATATATTTATATTTTGTACATCTTAAATTTTAATTTAATTATAATTCAAAATATTACTGTCACATTAAACATATATCTTTCGGAAATTTGGATATTGGTTTCCTGTGAATATTATTAATAATTTTATTAATTTTATTAATGATATAAAAACATATATATATATATATATATATATATATATATATATATATATGATGACTTTCCACATAAATACCTAAATATATGAGAGTATTATAGTTCGCTTGAAGCATTGTGTATTGTTTGTAAAGAATAAAAAGTTTAGAATGGTACAACAATGCCCTATACAACAAAAAATGGACTATATACCTGTTGTAATTTGGTTATCTATAGTCCGATGATATTTCGGAATTACAATTCCGTCTTCAGATCTTCTTAGCTGGAGTCTCTGCTATAAACAGAGACTCCAGCAAATAAGATTTGAAGAAGGAATTCTAATTCTGAAATATCATTGGACTATAGTTTACCAAGTTACAACATGTTTATAGTCCATTTTTTGTTCTATAGTGCATTGTTATACCTTCCTAAACTTTTTATTCTTTACATAAATATATGTTTATTTTTTTAAAGAAAGTAACTAAAATAACTGTTTGTTTTGAATGTTTAGTCTCCATATTAGCCTGGATGGTCAAAATAGTGTGGATATGGGCTATAAAAAAAACACTGGCTGGTTTAAAGCGAATGACAACGATTTTTCCATGAGCATCACTGTTGGAGGATTGTCTGAAGACTACCAAAAATCCAGTGAGAAATCAAAAACATTATATGGGAGTATATCAACTGTGCTTATTGAAAATGAGTAAGTATAACAAAGTTTAAACCTTTTGATACCAACCTACCTAAGACTACCACAAACCCTATGTTTTAAAGTGATTTAGATAAAAACTGCCTGGCAAAACTTCATGTTAATTTACATCTCAGATACCAGCTTAACTATTATTACAAACCTTGCGCTATTTTCAAAATTAATTGAAACAAAGGCAATATGTTTTAACAGAAATATACTAACAAAAGAGTTAAACAAGGAATTCTGAAACTACTCTGTTTTCTTTAGCTATTCGTTAACAGCCAAGGTTTATAATGTTAACTTGGGGAAAAAGAGTGTATAATGTACATATAAACACAAGTATATGTGTATGTTGCATGTGTATGTTGCATATGTAATTTTGTAGATTACATAAATCAGTTAAATGTGGAATGTATGCTGAAGATGAAGAAAATCAAATTTTAAAAATGAAACACACACACACACATACATATGTATATATATATATATATATATATATATGTGTGTGTGTGTGTGTGTGTGTGTGTGTGTGTGTATATATATACATATATTCTCTCTCTCTTTATTTCCTCGTGTTCCTTTCTGTTGAAGAGTGTAGGCTCGAAACATAAAAAAACTTTCTCACCTTCCTGAGCATTAAACTAATACACCTGTTTGTTGTTTATACACCTGTCTTCGTCTTGTTTTTCTGTAAATTTCAACTGCATATATATATATATATATATATATATATATATATGTATGTATGTATATATATATATATATATATATATATATATATATATATATATATATATATATATATAAAAAGATAAAGAGAGCAATGGTAAAGTTGGAAATATATTTTATGGATATCCATAAAATATATTTCCAACTTTACCATTGTTCTCTTTATCTTTTTATATATTTATATATGCGCACGCTAATACACGACTTATAATCCCCAATCCTGTTCATACAACGACTGGGGCAAACTAGTTGGTATACAGCACTTACTCGGTATTACCTGTATCCTCTTGGGTTTGGTTAAATCCAATACCCTCCTCAACCTTGTATATATATATATATATATATAATATTATAGGCACAGGTATGGCTGTGTGGTAAGAAGCTTGCTTCCCAAACACATGGTTCCAGGTTCAGCCTCACTGCATGGTACCCTGGGCAAGTGTCTTCTACTATAGCCTTGGGCCAACCAAAGCCTTGTGAATGGATTTGATAGATGAAAACTGAAAGAAGCCGTTGTATATATATATATATATATATATATATATATATATATATATATATATATATATATCACTACAGAGCAAATAATTCATGAGAAAATATTCGCAAAGATATCATTGACTCTATTATTATCTAGTGTAACCCATGAGGGATCGATGCTAGATGTGTCAAAACAATTGTCATGATTAATAATAAATTCCCGTATATTCCATCTTTCATTTGCTATATATATATATATGTATGTATGTGTGTGTATTTGTGTATCTGTGTTTGTCCCCCACCATCACTTGACAACCAATGTTGATGTACTTACATCCCTGTAATTTAGAGGTTTGGAATAAGAGACTGATAGAATAAGTACTAGGCTTACAAAGAATAAGTCCTGCAGTTGATTTCTTCGACTAAAGGCGGTGCTCCAGCATGGTCGCAGTCGAATGACTGAAACAAAAGAATATAATATTTATATATATACACACAAACACGCACACACATAATATAGTTTATAAAACACATATTAGAAAAGAAGCATACTCTAAAGAATAGAGCAGTAATTATTACAACAAAAATTTTAACTTTGGACATAGAGTTACCAAAGGTTTTATATTCACAAAGCCAAAGCCTTGTGGACAGCTCGTCGGACTCTACACAAAGACAAAAAATTCTAATTTTTTACATGACAGACATGAGGAAACGCTCGGAAATTGAGATTTAGATCTTAACCTAAAAACGTTAATGAGGACGGGTTGTTTCCCCTGAACCAGAGGATAAAACAACCCTTATAGACACCTGAAAAAGCCTAACCATCAAACGGAGAGATCCAATTTTTCAGTAGGTAGTGCTTAAAGTGGACACATTTATAAAAAAACTTCTTTACAATTATTTAATGTGCCAGGTTTAGTATAGTCCTTGAAAATTTTGGCTCTCTCTGCGATTCAGATTTTGCAACAGCCACTCCCATTAATATATGGGGCTGGATGATCTATTATTTTCCACCTGATACCACACGAGGTCTCTTGATCTTTGAGGTTCCACACATGGTGGGCTAGGGACGTGACAAACCATCTTTCTGGGACTCTGAAGGATGACTGGTGGTTGTGGAAGCGACATTTGAAAGATGTACTGGTTGATCCAATATATTTACAAACTTGAGATGTGGCTATAGTTGCACCTCTGTTTATCACTGTTAGACTCAGGGCCTGGGGATGCTGTTGATAACACCATTGCTGACACAGTCGATATGGTGCAATGATCCAGTGTTATCATTGTGGTTATCACATATAGTTAGTGGTGTGGCTGGTAGCATTAGTGCAGGTGCAGCCAGTGGTAACATATGGTGTAGGGTCAGTCATCCCTTGGTCATCATCTGTGGTGGTGGTACTGGGAATGCCAGATATTTCCTCTGTGTCACTGGTCCTGGATTGGTCTCATCTCTAGGTGTGGCAATTGTACTGGTGATAACATATGGTGCAGGGCTGGTCACTCTATCTGTATCTATGACAATGTGACAATGGTTTGTTCATCATCTATGATGCTAGTCATGGACTGATAATCATCTCTGGCTGTGGTGATTGTACTGGCGTGAAATCTGGTTAATTTGCTAATATTGTTGTTGAATGGTACATTGCTGGTAATGTGGATAGCAGGTCTAGGTGTCACCATTGCTTCATAGATGACTCCTTCAGGTCTGCACCAGCCTCATACTGGACAGTTATTATATAC
>NC_142941.1:17409461-17482815 GCF_046866305.1 Octopus bimaculoides | reverse complement strand
CATCATTTTTCTGTGTTCCCTGAAAAAAAAAAATGATTAACAACTCTAAGCATCAAACACTAGAACCATCAAGTTTCAGTAAATTCCTGTCTCATGAAATTTGCAACAAGGATTCAGTTCCTAGTTGAACAATTAATTTTTTTCTTTTTGTACTCATTATACAAGTAATTTCCAACCACAAATAAGATGCAAAATCAGTAAATCTTTTACTAGAAACTCAAGGTTCATAAGTGGTTACAGTACATTTCCATACTCATTCTTTAAATAAATCTAGCTTTTTGGCAAATTTTATTATCATAGTTATTGGCAGAACTGTTAGCACATCAAACAAAATGCTCTGTGATATTTCTTTCAGCTGTTTACATTCTGAGTTCAAATAAGATAAGGTGGTAAAAAATGATGCAAAATCTTACTCTCTAGTCAAAATTTTAGAGTTCCACCCCTCTACATTTTCATTTCAAGTCAGATTAGGATCAACTTTTATTTCATTCTTCAACACAAGAACTTGTGTTATGTTGAAAGAAATCATTATTGTAGCAATGTAAGCTTGTCAAAAGACAAAAATTGCAAAGTGTCTTATTGTAATTTGTTTAATTTCACTCTGGGTGCAGAGGCTTTTCGTTCTTCTGGAATCAATGAAGTAAATACAGTAGTCTTTATGTACTTAGGTCTTCCTAACACAGTATAGCTAAATGACTAAGAAGTTTGCTTCACAATCATGAGAGCCCAGGTTTGATCTCACTGTATAGTATCTTGGGCAAATGTCATTTACCATAAGTTCAAGTGAACCCAAACCTATTGAGTGAAATTGGACAGAAGAAAAACTGTAGAAGCCCTTCAGATAGATTGTACTTGTCAATTAAATGTCAAATTGATATCACCTTTAAATTACATATTACAGAAGGACATGTTCAGTCACTTACACACTAATTCAATGAGCATGAGACCCAGTTGATCAAACAACTGGGCACTCATTGTCAGAACTAATAGAAATCCATTATCCTGCTTTAAAATTTTTTTAGAAATTGGCCAAAGTTAGAATCCTTGTTACATGACACTGTGGTGTATGTGTGCGAGTAGAAGTAATCGGCTTACCTCTGTTTTCCTTCCTTTGCACGAGTCTGTCCTGCGGTATCCAATCCTTGCGGCTCGCCCGACCCGAAGAACACTAGAAATAGCAGCTGCTTCTCCCAACACCTAGACGATCACTTGGCACGTCCTCTCCTGACAACAACCCCGTTCGAAAAGGGCACGAAATCCTGATCGAGGCTCCCTCTGCCCTTCTTCCGCTTCCAGTCAGCTTGCCATTCTGGTCAGCTCCCCAGTCGCTGACGTCATACCACAGACACACCTGACTCGAACATACCATGAAAGTGTCCAAAACATTTACCATTCCAGGTGGCGAGCTGGCAAAAACGTTAGCACGCCGGGTGAAATGCTTAGCGGTATTTCGTCTGCCGCTACGTTCTGAGTTCAAATTCCGCCAAGGTCGACTTTTCATCCTTTCGGGGTCGATTAAATAAGTACCAGTTACGCACTGGGGTCGATGTAATCGACTTAATCCGTTTGTCTGTCCTTGTTTGTCCCCTCTGTGTGTAGCCCCTTGTGGGTAGTAAAGAAATAACATTTACCATTCCAGTCATCATTCTTATACTACCAACATGTATTCTGAAATCCTTCTTTTAATATAAAGTCTATTATAGTATCACTTACCATTCTTTATGAAATATTTGCTTTTTGAAGTTTTTGCTTTCAACCATGCTAGAAATTTTCTGTTCTCCAAGTTCCTGAAATTGCCAAAATATAAAAGACTAATTAGTAAGGTTAATTCCTTGTTCCTGATTTGTCCTATTCTCTGAATTATTCGTCCCAGTTGTTAGTAGATTTATTGTTGAATGAACACTGAACAGTGTTGCATTGTATGCATAGTCAAGACATGCAACTCTCAATGGCTTATTCCACCTAACTGTGTCTTTTTAAAGACCACAGTTTCTAAGTTCCCTCATGTAAAGGTCATGATATGAAACTATTCCAATGAAGCACTACAACGGTCAAATATATACAATATTGTAAGTTCAAGATGTTGTTGTTTAAGTGAAGGCATTGTTCAATCCCCAAATTAACTCTTCTTTCAAGGAAGAGAAAGAGAGAGAGAGAGAGAGAGAGAGAGAGAGAGAGAGAGAGAGGAGAGAGGGAGAGAGGAGAGAGAGAGAGAGAGAGAGAGAGAGAAAGAGAGAAAGAGAGAGAGAGAGAGAGAGAGAGAGAGAGAGAGAGAGAGAGAGAGGGAGAGAGAGAGAGAGAGAGAGAGAGAGAGAGAGAGAGAGAGAAAGAAAGTAATCAAATATTTATGTTGAATCAAAATTTAATTTGATATATGTAACAAATCTTTAATATATTTCATTCTGAAAAAGAAATCCTGTTTAAAATACTTTTTGATGTTTTTACTTATTGAATTAATAAGTAATTTTTTTACTTATTAATGATTATTATAATAATTGCTTATTATAATAATACTACAATTATTATAATAATTACTTATTAAACCTTACATATAGTGAAACAACATCTGAAATTTTTCTCAGGGTTCTCTTGTCAACTTTGCACCAACATCTGTTCAAAATAGAATGTCCATTCCCAATATGGTTTAAACCCTTCCATTTATAATCATAAGACTAGTGGTCATTGGATTAGTAAAAACCAACTGACTTTTTTCTTCAGAAATGAACTGTTCTTGAAATCTTAAATACTTCCTCTCTTCATGGCAAACTAAGATAACTCCTCCCCTCCCCTATAATCTTTTCTATTTAAAAAGAAATGTGAGAAAAGAAAAAAAATTCATGAGATCCATACATATACACATATACATATATTACTACAGTTGGCACTCCGTCGCTTACGACGTCGAGGGTTCCAGTTGATCCGATCAACGGAACAGCCTGCTCGTGAAATTAACGTGCAAGTGGCTGAGCACTCCACAGACACGTGTACCTTTAACATAGTTCTCAGGGATATTCAGCACGATACAGTGTGACAAGGCTGACCCTTTGAATTACAGGCACAACAGAAACAGGAAGTAAGAGTGAGAGAAAGTTGTGGTGAAAGAGTACAGCAGGGTTCGCCACCATCCCCTGCTGGAGCCTCCTGGAGCTTTAGGTGTTTTTGCTCAATAAACACTCACAACGCCTGGTCTGGGAATCGAAACCGCGATCCTATGACCGCGAGTCCGCTGCCCTAACCACTTGGCCATTGCGCCTCCACTATTACTACAGTATAAACACCAGAAAACACATAATTACACAAATCATTCATGTTTACATTATCACACAATCATGCAAACTTTGTGCAATTAAAATAAATACCTTAATTTTGGCGTTAAGCTCTTCAATAATGCTGCGGTGTATTAGGACAGCCCCTTGGTAATTATGAATCAGGGCATCATGTTCTAACTCCACTTGTCCCTGCTTTATCAAAAGCTGTATATCAATGTCAATGTGGAATTGTTGTTTGTCTCTCTTCAGTCTACAATGACACCAAAGTGAACTTCAATTAGGCAATGTTTAGTTCTCAAACTGATGTAAAATCTGAAAAATAGCTGAGGGTCTTTTAAAAAGAATTCTTAAAGAATGCCTGTCCTGTGTATCGTATGCAATATGAAGAATATATTTCCCTGGCTTCCATACATCATATATATCATCATCATCATCCTGTGCAGGTGGTACGTAAAAAACACCATATTGAGCGTGGCCATTGCCAGTACTGTGTGACTGGCCCTCGTGCCGGTGACACATAAAAGCACCCACTACACTCTCGGAGTGGTTGGCGTTAGGAAGGGCATCCAGCTGTAGAAACTCTGCCAGATCAGATTGGAGCCTGGTGCAGCCATCCGGTTCACCAGTCTTCAGTCAAATCGTCCAACCCATGCTAGCATGGAAAGCGGACATTAAACGACAATGATGATATATGATGGTGCATGAAAAAACATGTGAGATGTCACTGAGAAAGACAATATATTTCTATTAAAAAATGAAATGTGATGTGGGGACCTGTTTCTTCACTATTTTGACTTTGACCCCCATTTTTCTTAGTTGATTATTTATCAATATCCTATGGGTTTTCACATGCACCATCAAATATGATACATATTCCCATTTGTCTTTTATAACCAGAAAGATTTCAGACTTATGAAAGGCAAATTTTATATTACTTAAAACTTATGAAACAGGGGTTAAGCATCTGAAAACAAGTATATATGTTTAGGACAAATTATGAAAATGCTTTCAAAAATTTAGGACAAATTATGAAAATGCTTTCAAAATATATTTCTTGAGTAAGTTGGTGCCTGTTTACCCTCACCTAAGTAAATTAACCCTTTAGCTTGCCATATCCCACGAAAATATTCTACCTGTTTTATGTTCAAACCACCCAGATCTGGCCTTTCATACCCACCCTACAATCTCATTCTGAAAATTAAAAGTTACCTCATCAAAATCACAAAGCTACGAGGTAATTCATGATTAATTCAAAACAATGCAAACAAACAAGCATTACATTTGACAGAATAATGTGAATGCTAAAGGGTTAAAAGACAAAAGCATAGCAAGGCACAGATATTGCTGTGTGGTTAAAAATTTACTTCCTAATCCTGTGGTTTTGAATTTAGTCCCACTGCTTGACACCTGCTCTAGCTCCAGGCCTACCAAAGTCTTGTGAGTGGATTTGGTACATAGAAACCAGAAGACACCCATCATACATACATATATGCATATGTGTGTGTGTGTGCACATGGAGGAATGTGTGTATGTGTGCCAGTGTCTCTTTGTCTTGACATCATGAAATCACTGCAAAACATATATCACCATTATACAAGCAATGCTGTTCATTTCCAATTTCCATGAAAACATGTCCAGCAATGGTGGAATATTACTTTGTTTGGAAACAGATGAGTATTTGACTGCAGAAAATATGCCTCCACAAATTCCATCTGATCCATGCAAGCACAGACATTAAAATGACAACATCAACAACAACACTGACTACAACTATGATTATAATGATGCGAATGGTTTACACAAGACAGAAAAAAACATAATTTATTTACTCTTTCACTCTTTTACTTGTTTCAGTCATTTGACTGTGGCCATGCTGGAGCACCACCTTTAGTCGAGCAAATCGACTCCAGGACTTATTCTTTGGAAGCCTAGTACTTATTCTATCAGTCTCTTTTGCCAAACCGCTAAGTTACGGGGACGTAAACATACCAGCATCGGTTGTCAAGTGATGTTGGGGGAACAAACACAGACACACAAACATATACACACACACACATATATATATATATATATATATACATATATACGATGGGCTTCTTTAAGTTTCCATCTACCAAATCCACTCACAAGGCTTTGGTCGGCCCAAGGCTATAGTAGAAGACACTTGCCCAAGGTGTCACGCAGTGGGACTGAACCCAGAACCATGTGGTTGGTAAGCAAGCTACTTACCACACAGCCACTCCTGCACCTATTTGTGAATGAATTTTGTAGAAAAGATCAATGAGTAAAGAGATAATGAATATTACATAATGCAATAAACAAGTACGAACTGATATATTTTTTTATTGTTTGCATTGTGTGTATTCAGATAATTGGAAAGTTATTAATAACGCTAGACAGAAACATATTCTATCTTAATATTCATTTCAAATTTTGGCACAAGACCAGCAATTTTAGGGGAGGGAGATAGCCGATTTCATTGACCCCAGTACTTAGCTGGTACTTATTTTATCAATCCTGAAAAGATGGAAGGCAAACTTGACGTCAACGAAATTTGAACTCAGAACGTGAAGACAGATAAAATGCTGCTAAACATTTCACCCAGTGTACCAACGATTCTGTCAGCTTGCCACTGTCAATATGATGTGAATATTGATGATTTGTTATTGAGTTGTTTGATAATAATAACTGAAACAAGAGTTAATAAAAGCAAAAAACAAAAAGAAAAATTACAGTTCCTTAAGATATCTGAAGTGTCTTATAACTGATTCCTTTGTCATATATAAACACCATTAATTCCAGAATATTTGGAAGAGAATTGGTTAAGCCTGGGTTTCAATGTGTGATTTTTCATTTTCTAGTTAATAGTTATAAGAGTGGGAACTTGAACTCCCCATAACAGGTTAAAATTGCATTAAATAATGATACAGTACTCCTAACTGATGATAACATTTAACCATCTCCCTTCAACATGTTATTAAAGTGTGTGTGGCTGGTGGTGTTGGTGGTGAGTAGCAATGAACTTTATAGATCACTCTTAGACTTGTGAGGTTGTGTGTGTGTGTGTGTGTGTGTGTGTGTGTGTGTGTGTGTGTGCCATGTAAAAATCATCCAGTCCACACTGTAAAGTGGTTGGCATTTGAAAGGACATCCAGCCATAAAAATCCTGCCAAAACAGACACAACAGCTTAGGGTAGTTTTACTACCTGGCTGGCTCCTGTCGATTGTCTAACTCATGCACATATGGAAGAGGGACATTAAACAATGGTGATGGTGATGATGATGATATGTATGTCTTATGCATTGAAACTATATGTGTAATATATATATATGTATTATGTATGTCTTGGTGTCTGTGTTTCTCCCCAACTACTGCTTCTCAACCAGTGTTGGTGTGTTTATATCCCTGTAACCTAGCAGTTTAGCAAAAGAGATTGATAGAATAAGTACCAGGCTTAACAAAATAATAATAAGTACTGAAGTTGACTTGTTCAACTAAAATTCTTTGAGGTGGTGCCCCAGTATGGCAGCAGTCTAATGATTGAAATAAGTAAAAGATAAACAATTACATATATGTAATAATGAAATAAAATATTATGGAATTTATTGGGTTTTGTCATGTGTGTGATCTTTCAGTTCATAGAAGCGTTATCTACACATAGGCGGCGAGCTGGCAGAAATGTTAGCACGCCGGGCGAAATGCTTAGCGATATTTCGTCTGTCTTTATGTACTGAGTTCAAATTCCGCCGAGGTCGACTTTGCCTTTCATCCTTTCGGGGTCGATAAATTAAGTACCAGTTAGGCACTGGGGTCGATGTAATCGACTTAATCCCTCTGTCTGTCCTTGTTTGTCTCCTCTATGTTTAGCCCCTTGTGGGCAATAAAGAAATGAGAAGTGTTATCCTGCATGAAATCAGCCCATAGTATGAAAAAGGTTTTGGACTGCTGCTGTGGAGGATTGGTAACTAATTAAAGCCGGAGTATGCTCTGACCCTGATGATAAACCTTAGTCTTTATTAGTAATTTTAAATAGATATATGTATTTATATGTTGAGTTACCACGAAAGATAATTTAGCAATTATGGGGCCTAGAACTTGCAGTAAATTTAGTTGTTTTAGTCATTTGCTATTTATGTAGAGAGAGAGAGGATGTGGTGTTGCATGAGTAATTCCTTGATGTGTGTAATTACAGTATCTTGATGCTGTTTAATGAGGTTTGATTCACAGCTTAGTGGACCGAGCCAGTCAGAGTAAAGTCTCTTGGCCATGGACACAATACAGTCCCTGCACAATAGGGTATGAATCATCAAACATGGTAGCCAGCAACCTGTTTTCCTACAGACAAGGCTCAATAGTAACTTTATTGATAAAAATTATTGATACTAGTATGGTTGTTTACTTTGCAAGCACGTGGTTTCAGGTTCAGTCCCACTGTGTGGCACCTTTGGCTACTAATCTTCTACTTTGGCTACTATCTTCTACTGACCAAGGCCTTCTGAATGAATTTGGTAGACAGAAACTGTGTGGAAACCCATCTTTGTGTGTGTGAGTGTGTGTGTGTGTGTGTGTGTGTGTGTGTGTGTGTGTGTGTGTGTGTGTGTGTGTCTGTGTGTTTTGTGTCTGTGTTTGTCCCTCACTACTGCTTGACAACCTCTGTTGGTGTATTTACATCCCTGTAACTTAGCAGTTCGGCAAAAGATACCCAATAGAATAGGCATCAGGCTTAAAAAATAAATATTGGGGTTAATTCATTCAAAATTCTTCGGGGCTGTGCTATGACTGTCTAATGACTGAAAGAAACAAAAGATTAATTCAAAACAATGTGAATAAATGTGCATTAAATATGAGAGGGTAATCTGAATGTTGAAGGGTTAAAAGTCTCAGAGACATTACTTTGCTTTGAGCTTGGAAGATACAAAGGAAGACTTACTTCTTTATTTTCATTTCAATCTCATCCATTTCAGCGTGTGTCATCTCCAGCTGATCTATTTTATACTGGTGGAAATCACCCATCTCAGCAAATGTTAAAATACTTTTCATTATCTGTCATAGTGCAGAAAACAGAAAAAAGAATGTGAGAGAAAGAGAGAGAGCGAGAGAGAGAGAGAGAGAGAGAAAGAGATGATTGAAACCATTTCTCATTGCCTCTAATCTTACCTGTTCTTCTTTTTTGAGTTTAATTCTTCTTATCTGGCATAACTTTGTCCAAGTATTTTGGTCTAAGCCTTCTGGCCGGTAGCTGTCATTGTCAATTTCCTTAAGAGCAACTGCAATTGAAGCATTCCCTTGTTGAGAAATCACAATTTTCCTTTGGTTATATATCGTTTGCATCACAATCTCCCCAGATGGCATTGTATCTGGCGTTTTGAATTTATAAGCCCTAAAATAGTAGAAATGTTAGAGGGGAGGCAAAAGTAACCAATCAGTTGAGTAGCCACAACAAAACCAAAAACTGACCAATGTATGCAAAAAAAAAGGAAGAAATTTAAAGAGAATCCTTTACCATTATATGAAGAAATTTCTATAATGTAAAGCACAAAAGATTTTTAAAAAACATCTAACAAATGTTTTATCTTATATTATAATTGATTTCCAAGTTTCCAACAGACAAATCACTGACCCACTGCATTTCTAATAACAATAGTGATATAGGAGCATTAATGATCTATAGGGTGACTGTATTTCATTATGCAACCGTAATATACTACAAAATATGTTAAACATTTTATAAGTCAATTCTGTGTTCTACTATGTTAGCTATTACATCACTTGTTAATGTTATCTCTACAGAATTTTCTATAGAAATTATACCCAGCACTGGTTTTGTTACATCATAACAAAATCAGTGCTTAACAAGTGATGTAGGAGTATCTGAAACTCAATGCCAAACAAATAGTTCAAGGATCTTCATTTAAAAAATCAGTTTTTCTGCTCAACCAAAGAAACAAGGATGCCTCTATCACAGCATGTAATGCTATAACAGAAAGTGTCAACTGTATCAGTAGGTTATGTAGTTGTCCAGAACTATGTAGTTATATAGGCAGAAAGAGAAAGGCCCTATAGCCTGATATGATTGACTGGCATGAAGTTTCTTGCTTTATACCTCCTCGTTTGCACCACCTCTGTCGGTTGCTAGAGTATTTGACTGTACTTCAAAGAGAAAAGAGCTCCGTAGCAAGAAAATGCATTCTTCAGCAAATCCATAACTTCTTGAGGAACTGGCACAACTCACTTTATTTAATTCCCCCACATCAAATGTAACCAATGACAACCTGGATTGATCCTGCTGACATCAAAAGTAGATCATTCTGTGAAATTTGTTCCTGATCTACTTTATCCTATTGTATCCATGTACTCTGAATCCTTGATCTAACTTTGAGGTTCTGTTCTCCTCCTCATTCTATCAGACAGCTTCTATCAAATCCCATCTGCTCTTCCAAACTCCAACCACTGGTCCACAAACATGTTGTCTTCTCATCCTAGCTTTTCTGTAGCTATTACAGTGCCTTCTGCTCCCCAGACATCATGTATCTTATTCCACTTCTAGTGAATTCCCTTTGACTTACTTAACTCTCTCCCTTGCCTCATCCATATTTTGTTTACTCCCCCCCCCCCATTAGGTCCTGCACTAATAATTTTTCTACGATCCTTCCTCACCAGAATGCCATCTTTCTGTATATGCCTATCGTTTTTCCTGCAGTCATCTATATTAAACTGTTCAAGAGGAATGTCTGTTGACCATGTCAATCTCATGGAACTTGGAGGTCAGCCCTGCAATGACTCTGAGCACAACCACATCCTTCAGAGCAAAACATTAGAAAAAAATGGTGCTCCTGGAATTGTAAAGTTGGATGTAATTAGAAGTGAGAAATAAATAAGATAACAAGGGAGTACTGAGAAGTTCCTGGTTTAAAAGAAAATACAGGAGGATCAGCTAATTATGATTTTATTCAACATATTCCCCTCTCACTTATTGCAGCGGACCTTCAGTTTTTCTAAACCCTGTAAAAGGGGCCTCTAACCAGGCCTTTTGTGATAGCCTTAAAGCCAGGAACTTTTCAGCACCCACTTGTAGTACACCTGATGTTTTTTGAAAAACTAGTGTTTGGTTAGTTAAAGACAAGAAAACAAGAACAGAATGACCAACAAATACTACATGCTACTTGTGCCAGGGCCCTCTATATGTGTCTGGATATGTGCTTATATGAGCTGGTATCAAAAAGTTCTCAGACTAGTTCTGTAGTGCACCAACAAATGACAGCACACAGTTGTGTGTGCAATGAGGTTTTGTGATCATGTATATGCTGTAGTCTGCAATTTATGTCATGGACAGGAAGCTGGAACAAATAGCCAACGTGAAGTTTTGTGTTAAACTTGGAAAGTCTGCTACAGAGACATTGAACATGCTTTGGCAAGCTGACGGTGTCGAGGAAATAGGTCGTATGCAATGTTTCAAGTGACACAGATGCTTCAAAAGCAGAAGAATGTCCCTGGAAGACAATGAACGATCTGAAAGACCTGCCATGAGTATCACCCCCAGCTTGTGCATGAGTATCATTGGAGGACAATCAATGATGTTTTGAAGCGCTTGAAGGGGACATTCTGTGAAAGGGACTAGATCTGTGGAGCATAAGGAATTGGATTCTTCATGACAATAATGCACCCTCTCCACTCATGAGTTTCTCACCAAAAACAACATGATATCGCTTCCACACCCAAATTATTCACTAGATTTGGCACCTATGGACTTCCATCTCTTCCCCAAGACGAAAATACAGCTCAAATATAACTAGTCCATGAATTTATTTATACCACCTCGTATTTACTGAAAACTACATTATTACTTTTAGAGTTGTAAAGGGTCATAAAAGAGGATGTGGAGATGTCAGGAGAGCAGATACTTCTTCCAGAAGAGGAAGTGTTAAAACTGAGAAGTCATTTCTAAAAGAATCTACACAGGCGTAGGAGTGGCTGTGTGGTAAGTAGCTTGCTTACCAGCCACATGGTTCCGGGTTCAGTCCCACTGCGTCCCACCTTGGGCAAGTGTCTTCTACTATAGCCTCGGGCTGACCAAAGCCTTGTGAGTGGATTTGGTAGACGGAAACTGAAAGAAGCCCGTCGTATATATGTATATATATATGTATATATGCATGTGTTTGTGTGTCTGTGTTTGTCCCCCGAACATCGTTTGACAACCGATGCTAGTGTGTTTATGTCCCCGTCACTTAGCGGTTCAGTAAAAGAGACCGATAGAATAAGTACTAGGCTTCTAAAGAATAAGTCCTGGGGTCGATTTGCTCGACTAAAGGTGGTGCTCCAGCATGGCCACAGTCAAAAGACTGAAACAAGTAAAAGAGTAAAACAGTAAAGAGATTTGCAATGAAGACATTTGAAGAAGGAGCATTGAGATCATTAAAGGTGTTGAAGAGGAGCTGGAAGAAGACGTATTTGGATGAGCAGTAAGGAGACTCATTCAAGAGGTTTGAACAATATTTGGTAAGAACGTAGAGTGACGTTGTAACAAAGTAGGGAGTGATGTAATGTAAAAAGATAAATATAGTCAATTATTTTGATTGGTTGAAGTCAGGTCACAGCAGCAGCCAGCAGTAGCCCTAAAAAGCAATGGACACCATTTGAAGTGATTCCTAAACCCTTACCTTGGACAGTTCTATATATAAGAGATGAGGAATTATGTACATTATTTACATTCGACAGATATTTGTCCTCATCTTGTTTGTTGCTAACACGTTTCGGCTGATATACCCTCCAGCCTTCTTCAGGTGTCTTGGGGAAATTTCGAATCTGGGTTCTCATTCCTAAGGTATTTTTCGATGTTATTATTATTATTATTATTATTGTTGTTGTTGTTGTTGTTCAGGTCACAGCTTGGAATCGAACTCGGAAACTTGGGGTTAGTAGCCCGCGCTCTTAACCACTACACCATATGCTCATTGGCATAGTGGTTAAGAGAGCGGGCTACTAACCCCAAGATTCCAAGTTCGATTCCGAGTGGTGACCTGAATAATAATAATAATAATAATAATAATAATAACATTGAAAAATGCCTTAGGAATGAGAACCCAGGTTCAAAATTTCCCCAAGACACCTGAAGAAGGCTGGAGGGTATATCAGCCGAAACGTGTTAACAACAAACAAGATGAGGACAAATATCCGTCGAATGTAAATAATGTAAATAATGTATCTTACCTTGGACGTTTCCGGAATTGCTTGTAGAGAGTCTCTAGAAGAACCACAGGAACACCAAGGAATTCATTTCTGAAACCCTTATCCAACTGTCTGTCTTCTAACAGAAGTTGTTCATATTTCACTCGATAATCTGCTATTCTCTTCTCAGAGTCTTGTACATGTTGAACAATGTTATCCTAGAAAAAAGAAACATGGAAATAAAAATTGAGAAACGTATGGTTAGTTTCAAACAAAGCGTTGATGTGAATGAAGACAAGGAAATTGTGGGTGTTTTGTGTACAATAAGCTCATTAATGTTGTCGCTTTTATGATCATTATCATTATTCAAAGAGTTTTATTTTTATAACGTGCTTTCACTTCACTGCACACAGAGCTGCGCTCTGTGTGCCTTAGGTATGTGCTGTGGTTTGCTGTGATGCTCTTATGGTTACTGTATTGAAAGTGTTTTATGTAGGATGTATGCAGTGCCTGGTACTACTATTTTCTGTATGTTATATATATTTGTTAGTCCTGGTGTTTTTATTATGTATTTGTCTGAATATTTTTTTATCATACCTATGATAGGAATTGTTTCTGCTTTTAGACTCCACATTTGAGTTACCTCTATTTCCAGGTCTTTGTATTTTTAAAGTTTCTCCATTTCTTTCAGAGAAACGTTGTCATCTGTTGGTATTGATACATCAATTAGAAAGCATTTTTTTTCTTCATGATCTCTGACAACTATATCTGGCCTATTGAGATACTCCCTTCCACCTTACATAAATGTGGGGCAGCCATGTATCATCTCCATGGCAAGATACCTCTGCTTTTCTCCCTGGCATAAAACCTCTTCTCCATTCTCTCAAATACTTCCCCATTTAGCCAAGGGGACTTTTCCCTTTTTCATTTTCTTTCCAGTCTGGCAAGGCCCTTGGCAACCCCACCAGTGCCAGTGGTATGAAAACAAACACACAGTATAAAGTAGCTGGCATTAGCAAGGGCATCCGACCATATGTCAAAGTTGACATGGAGCATGATGCAGCACTGTGGCTCACCAGCTCCTGTCAAACCATCCAACCCATGCCAGCAAGCAAAATGGATGTTAAATGATGATGACGACGACAATGACGGTGGTGGTGGTGACTGATTGCTCTGCTTTCTTATGTGTTTACATGTGTTTGTTTATACACATGGGTAGAGATTAACAGATGACACCCTTAGCTAGAATGAACAGCATTCAAGCAATGCACATATGCTTATATTTGCACATACAAGTCAGGATGTTACCTAATGCTACAGGTGCAGAGAATTCCTTTATTGTATGTATGGAAATACCTTCAAATTTGAATATTTATTCTTTAAATTATACTTAGGTTACATGCAGAAGTAGTATATTTTTTATCTTTTACTTGTTTCAATCATTTGACTGCAGCCATGCCAGTTCACCACCTTCAAGGGTTTTACTGAAACAAATCCATCCCAGGCTTATTTTTTTAAGCCAAGTACTTATTCTATTGTTCTCTTTTGCTGAATTGCTAAGTTACAAAGACGTGAACACACCAGCACTGGTTGTCAAGCAGTGTGGGAGACAAACACAGAGACAAAGACACACACACACACACATACATGATAAGCTTCTTTCAGTTTCCATCTATCAAATCAACTCTTAAGCCTTCAGTCAGCCTGATGCTATAGTAGAAGACACTTGCTTAAGGTCCCATGCAGTAGGACTGAACCCGGAACCATGTGGTTGGGAAGCAAGCTTTTTACTGCACAGCCACTCAATTTTATCTATTTGCCTATTCACATCTTTAACTTTATTATTATTGTTGATATTATCATTTTTGTTATTGTTGTTGTGACCATGGCCAATGAGGAGTTTACCATAATGTTACATTTAAAATAATTTTTAAAGTTAATATTTAAATAGAAGATGAATGCGGAAACCTGGCAGAATTATAAGCACACCTGACAAAATGTCTAGTAGCATTTTGTTCATCTTTACATTCTGGGTTCAAACACCACCAGGAATGAATTTGCCTGTCATCCTTTCAGGGTTGATAAAATGAGTACCAGTTGAAACAGTGAAATTGCTGGCCTTGTGCCAAAATTTGAAATCAGTATTTAAATAGGTGATAAAGATTTAAAAAGAAGCTATACAGGTGTCTCTGTCATATCCCCCTCCATCCGTTTTATCCCCAGAGCTCACATAGAATTATCCAGTGCAGCCCATGCCCTAGAGATGGTACCACCACCTTGAGAAACACAGCTGGAACAGATGCCATACAGAATCACAAACAGTTCCGCCCACCATTCAAGATTGATACTTTTTTTTATTGATCCACCACCGTTTCCTCCCACAAAATATAAAACACAAAATTGACCTCAGCAGGATTTGAACTCAGACTGCAGAGAGCAGGAAAATATTCCACAAAACATTCTATTTAATGCTCTAATGAGTGAGAAGTAGTTCTTAAATATTCTCTTAATTCTTAAGAGAGATTTATAATAAAGGTCAGACATATAAATATATATATATATATATATATATATATATAAGCAATGTTAATTCTCTAAATGAAGTATTAACAGTAACTGCACGATAAAGTGTAGTATATTGCCACTTAAGTGTGGCTGACCCCTAGGGGTGGATGTTACTGTTGCTTTTAGCCCCAGGAGGACATCTCCTCCAGCTGGCTTATCGACACACGACTGTGTCCTGTTTGCCAAGGGAAGTTATCCCTCTCACCTCGAACTGCAGCACGAACGTATCCGGATTTCAGGGTTATTTCCCTTCGTCGGCGCCCGATAGCTGCTGACCTTGGCGAGAGAGACAAAAACCTGGCAATCTTATATCTTCTTTTCCAGTGAAATTCTTCACTGATATCGAAAAGGTGAAAACAAGCAATGTTAATTCTCTAAATGAAGTATTAACAGTAACTGCACGATAAAGTGTAGTATATTGCCACTTAAGTGTGGCTGACCCCTAGGGGTGGATGTTACTGTTGCTTTTAGCCCCAGGAGGACATCTCCTCCAGCTGGCTTATCGACACACGACTGTGTCCTGTTTGCCAAGGGAAGTTATCCCTCTCAACGCTGGGTTAACGACTCAACATATCACACCCCCTCAATGAACATATATAAGATATACAACATAATCCGTCAAACGTAAGGAATAAGAAGAAATAATGCAAGAAAAATAACGCAAGAAGAAATAATAAATAAAAAATATACCATATAGTATAAAATTTTTATACACGAATATATTGTTTCAACCGATAACATACAACTGAAAAAAAATTGAGTTAAAGGTATAATACAATACACGTAAATATCATTTCATAGAAGTTAAAAAAGTTAAAATTAATACGAATAAAAATTAATACGAATAAAAGGAATAAAAATTTCAAATATATAATATAATAATATAAAATAAGTCGATATAGAAAAAAGTAAAATAAAATGAAGAAATAAGGAACCATAAAGTAGTCTATCGGTTGAAGTGATTTAACACCATTTAGAATTAAAGTTCAAAGTTCTTCAACTCCCTTGGGCACATTTCACAACTCAAAACCGGTAGACACCAAAAGGCAAGTCTGCACCAGTTTGGTACACACAAGAGCAAACAACAGGCACCCAGCAGGCAAAACATGTAAAGTTCAATTCCTCTCACCATGTCCAAAACAGGTTCACAACACATGAGTCAAAAACAGTTACAGCACACCGCAGGTAACAATCAGTAAAAACAATTTCACGAAACCCCATACAATACTTATGGCCATTTCGGAGGTACACCACTGTATTTCAAGACACAATAGAGTGTAAACTGGTGATGACCCCCTCGTCAGGGTAAACTCACGTACAAAGTCACGACATGCACATAGGAAAAAAATGATTTTTATAAAAGAGCAAATATATATAAACAAAATGGACCAGCCTATGCAAATAACGGGAAGATTAAAAAAAAAAAAAATGCCATTTTAGAATAGTCAAACAGACTGCAGTATCAAAACCAATCTTCGAGGTTTCAATTCACCCTAACGCAAACTATTACACTTGTTGTTATCTATTGCTTTTAAATTTATTTTTATCTCTATACAGTTTCAAGAAGGTGGAGGAAAACTTATGGTTGCAGAAGGGGACTACCTCAGTGAACTTATTCAGGGTTTTTGGTCCAAAAGACCTGAGTATCGCAAGGGATTCCCTAATACATAAAGAACATTTGCTAATATTTGCCTTAAAGTATGGGGCCCTCGCTATAATAGACCATTCAAGAGAGTACTTTATCTTCTTCTTCTTGAGGTCATGTAGATAAGAGGCGAGTGTGGTAGAGTTACTGTATTTTTCCATTGAAAACAAACTCATATGCGCTCTATATCTAGCTTTAAAGTTCTTCGTGCTTCCTATATAGAACCTATCTAGTTTGTTCTCGTCCCTGACGGTGCATTTATACATCACGTTTGTACATAAACAGAGTCCTCGAAGAGGACATAATAGAGGGTCTCTACAATTACATAATTTACTTTGGCTACCCCTAAATTTATTTCGAGCGCCAGTAACAGCCCTTGCTTGTCTATCCTTATCAATAGCTCCACTAGTCCCATTCCCGGGTTTCGGTACAATCAGAGGGAATGGAGAGCACGTCCCACTATCATTGTGTGGCTCACAACTTGTTTTATCAGAACCGGGGCTTCCATTGCAGGGATATTCACAATGTTCTAGCTTATTTAATTTGCTTCTATTGAGAGAGGCAATAATTGACACTAGATCAGGCATTCCAGAATAGGAAAACTTAATTGAGGATCTGTTGTAGATGCTATAGTACTTATGGTCTTTAGGGAAGTTATTCTCCAGGATCCTAAAGAACATCCTGGGTAAATTTTTTTACCCTAAGAGAGAAAGGGGGGGGGGGGAGACGAACCAAATTACCTCTCGTATTCTGGGTCGTGAGCCTTTCAGTTTATTTATCGGCAGATTAGCATTATTTCATTTTGTGTACCTATATATACTATTCTTGTCTCTATGATACCTACTTCTAAAAACTTGCTTATCATGGTTGCTACCAAAAGATGTACTACCCTTGCTCCAATCAACTGTAGTATACTCGGGTGGAAGACCTGCCAACTTATTTTTAAACCTCACATTATGTATAAAGGAGATTTTTGTTTTGAATCCGCTTGCTTCAAGGCGTTGTTATATACCGGCGCATGTTGATTAAAAATTTCTACATTTGATGATAAATTTGATATTCTAATTGAAATTCCAGTGATAATACTATCTATGGTGGACCTAGGATGATTTGATGAAATATTTACGTACGACACAAAATTCCGTGCAGCACAGAATTTTGTCAGTGAACAGGTTGCGGTCTCAAAGCAATGAAAATATTTTGGCAAATTAAATTTAAATGTTGAAGTGAATCTAACGGTTTTTGTGTGTTTCTTAAATGGCTTTTAAACACCTTCCATGCTGCAATTGTTTATATATATATATATATATATATATATATATAGAGAGAGAGAGAGAGAGAGAGAGAGAAAATATATAGCTAGATACATACATACAAATACATACATACACATATGCACACACACACACACACACACACACACACACGCACACACACATAACCATCATCATCATTGTTTAATGTGTATCTTCTATGCACGAATGGGTAGGACAGTTGACAGGAGCCGGCCAGGTAGAAGACTACCCAAGCTACTGTGTCTGTTTTGGCAGGCTTTTTACGGCTGGATGCCCTTCCTAACATCAACTACTCTGCAGAGTGGACTCAGTGCTTTTTACGTGGCACCAGCACTGACAGGCTCACCAAGTAACTCACAAGACAAGGGATTTTGAGAGGCGTAGGGGCATTTGAAGAGGGGAACTTGTGTCAGAGGATGAAAGGTTAGAGTGTGACAGAGAGATAGAGAGGCAAAAGCAGGAGTCTTGCCATAACAGAGTGGACAAACATTATACATATGAACATATGTATATGGTACATTTGTTGTGTCCCTGGTTATGTAAGTAGGAAAATATGCCTTAATACTTGAATAGATTTAAGTATGCATCAATACATCTGACAACCACATATGAAATACATACATATATCATCATCATCATCATCGTTTAACGTCCGCTTTCAATGCTAGCATGTGTTGGACGATTTGACTGAGGACTGGTGAAACCAGATGGCTACACCAGGCTCCAATCTGATCTGGCAGAGTTTCTACAGCTGGATGCCCTTCCTATATTATATATATATATTATATATATATATATATATATATATATATATATATATATATATATATATATATATGAAAGAAGGTTTGAAAATGCACTTATTTTAAAAATATTTATTTACTTAACCGGTTTCACTTTTTTAGAAAAAGATTATCAAAAATCTTTGAGAATAATATTCTCAAAGACTTTTGATAATCTTTTTCAAAAAAGGGAAACCGGTTAAGTAAATAAATATTTTTAAAATAAGTGCATTTTCAAACCTTCTTTCATATATATTTCCACTCGTACGGTATTCCACAACTTTACTTTATTATATATATATATATATATATATATATATATATATATATATATATTATATATATATATATATATATATATATATATATATATATATATATATGTTGTTGTACTTGGGGATGGTCATATTGCCAGTTTAGCCAATAAAAACACACGCACTGTATATTTGGTGTTATCAGCCATTTTGAATGGCTGATAGTTAGCAAGGTGAGACACACATAAGAAGGAAGGAAACAAAGGACCACTGATGAGGTCACAGAAGTGTGACGAAAGAACTCTGGCCGAAATAAGATTAAGATTAATGTAATATAAAGCTGAAGCAAATTAACACCAAATATACAGTGCGTGTGTTTTTATTGGCTAAACTGGCAATATGACCATCCCCAAGTACAACATCTGTTTCAACACACGATTTCACATCAAAAATCTTGCAAAACAAATATGTATATATATATATATATATATATATATATATATATATATATATATATATTGTGTGTGTGTGTGTACGTACATACATATATATATATATATATATATATATATATATATATATATATGAATGTATACACATGGACAAACACATGCAATCATACGCATTCCCACATGCACAGAAGAGCTATAAAAAGCACATGTATTATACATTACCACAAAATTTCGTATGTTGTTCCTTTCCCAAATCAGATGCTTTTCATAAATGGCAAATTCATCTTCCATCATCAAATTCATTTTGATACGGTTAAGCTTCAGCTCTTCCTGTTGAAATGGCAAGAGAAGATTTATTGCTGAATTCATTTTCCCTCAGACTAGAGATTATAGGATGGGAATCAGCCAAGAACACTGAAAGGATAACTTTTATCTTCTATCTTTTACTCGTTTCAGTCATTAGACTGTGGCCATGGCTTTCTTCTACCAGCTACCAGTCTGACAAGCCCTTTCAAGGACATTCCCTTTCCTCTAAGCCATAAAAAGTAATCGATTCATCCATCCCATCTTATCCATTTATTCAACTATTTCATCCATCCAGCCATCTATCCATCCTCTGTCTAACTATATGTCTGCCCATCCATCCATCCATACGCCCATTTATACACATGTACATACATACATACATACATACATAATTGCATACATGCATGCATGCATACATAATTACATACATAAATACATACAGACAAACAAACAGACAGAAAGGTAGGCAGGCATGCATGTAGGCATGCAGGCAAGCACACAGGCAGGCAGATGTGTGTGTGTGTGTGTGTGTGTGTGTGTAAGAAACTTGCTTCCTAACCACATGGTTCCAGGTTCAGTCCCACAGTATGTCATCTTGGGCAAGTGTCTTCTATTATATCCTCAGGTCAACCAAAGCCTTGTGAGTGGATTTGGTAGACGGAAGCTGAAAAGAAGCCCCTCGTATGTGTGTGTGTTTGTGTGTGTGTGTGTGTGTTGTGTCTGTGTTTGTCCTCCACTATTGCTTGATAACTGGTGCTGGTTTGTTTACATCCCTGTAACTTGGCAGTTTGGCAAAAGAGATTGGCAGAATAAGTATCTTGCTTTAAAAAAATAAGTACTAGAATGGATTCATTTGACTAAAAAAATTCTCAAAGGTAGTGCCCCATCATGGCCACAGTCTAATGACTGAAAAAGATAAAACATACCATACCAATTTTCTGTCCCATATTCAGAATCATTGAAATAAATTACCAAAATATTAAGAAGAATAAGCAAAGTGTTTAGCTCACCTGATAGACAGCCATTAACACCTGGGTGTGTTTCTGAAATAATGCATTCACCAATTCATCGAAAGCTACCATTATTTCTTGAATGATCCCTCGTAATTTCTTCAGTTCAGTCTCAAGACCCTGGGTAAAAATGTAAGAAAGTGTAAAGGTAAACGTCACCTAATCATGGCAATAAGTTCAGAGGAGACCTAGGTCAGTCATCTATCATTAGCTCACAAGAAAAGAGATCTGATTCAGTTTGTCTCACCATTTCATCATTTTTCCTATATGAACAATGTTGATTTAATCAAAATCTGTTAAACCAGATTCTCCTAAACTGCACAATGTGGTTTTTTCTGTATCTTTCAGCAATGTTCAAGGTCTTTGTACAAATTTTTCCATTCATCCAATCCTTTCTTCATTCAAACATTCCATAGGTTCTTGCTCTCTATGAGACAAATCTGGATGATTCTGTATGTAACCCTGAAAGGTAGGTCTGGTGAGATTGTTGAGATGCTTGAATGGAGACGTGTAGATTTGTGCTGCATCCAAGAAGTAAGGTGGAGAGGACATTCTGCTAGGTTCCTCACAGGCAAAGAACACAGGTATAAGATTTTCTGGGTAGGGAACACTGATGAGGTCGGGGGTGTGGGTATACTTCTTGCAGAGAAATGGGTTGATAAGGTAATCAAGGGAGTCAGAGTCTGTGATAAAATACTTAAGCTTAGATTAGTGCTGCAACATGGATTAGTAACCATTATCTCGGCCTATGCCCCTCAGACAGGGCTACCTGATCAACAGAAAGACTGATTTTATGACAACTTCTTGCAGACTATCTCATCAACGAATGACAGGGACTTTCTCTTTGTGGCTGACGACTTCAATGGGCATGTTGTACAACATCCAGGAAGCTTCCATGGCATACATGGTGGCTATGGTTTTGGTTCCCACAATGAGAAGGAAACCAGGCTGCTGGAGTTCTGTGATGCAAATGATCTTATGGTTTGTAATACTAACTTCAGGAAACCTGCCAGTCACCTAGTCACCTACCAGTCTGGTGGACACACTAGTTAGATTGACTACAACCTCGCCAGGAAACGGGAAAGATGGCTACTTATAAATGCCAGAACCTTCCCAGATGAAGAATGCACCCTGCAACATAGATTAGTAGTTAGCAACTTTAGGATCAGGGCTAAATGGATGCCCAGAAGACGACCAACATGGAAAAGAAGGGTCTGGAAGCTTAAGGACCCTGTGAATGAAAAGAGGTTTAGAGACATATTACTCAAAGCTTTCAACAAAATAGAGGAGGCTATAGCATCACATGATATGGAGGATAACTGGAGGTTCCTATGGGACAACCTGTTGAGGGCTACTGATCAGATTTGTGGATGGTGCAAAGTCCTCTCTCGACCCAAGGTAACTTGGTGGTGGAACAATGTAGTTAACAGGGCCATTAGGGAAAAGAAACAGTCATTGAAGGACTGGAAGAATGGTGGTAGCAGGGAATTGTATCAGATCACCAGATGGGGAGCTAGGAGACAGGTTTACATAGCCAGAGGGAAAGCAGATAAGAAAAAAATTGCCAATGTACTATATATATTTAGATATAACCGGGGTTCTTATGTGTACTCATGACTCTTGCTTCTGCTTTTTTTCCATGGGTGCTTGTAAGTATTTCATTTATTTCTTATCGTATTCTCTTCTGAAGAGGGAAAAATCTGTTGGATTAATCCTGAAATTGATTCAATATAGAGATAAAGAACTTAAAAAAAAATTCTATTAGCTTGCCTTCCTCGATTTCAGCACGACGTGTATTCATAGTGAATGTATATTATATGTGGTGATTGACGATTTAAAGTCTATTCTCAGCATATTGGCATAGAAATCTTTTTTCTTTTGCCCTTGTTTATAATTGTGTGGTGATGCCTTATAGCAGACGACATTTCCGGAGTTTTTATCCACGCATGCGCAGGGACTAGTTCCGGAAGGAATACAGGAAGAGTCTCATGCGCATGCGTAGTCATCGACATCCAAGCTTTCGCACTTCTTTCTCTCTCTTTTGTCGCTGGCCGGAGAAGGGCCTAGACGTCGCAGCAGCCTCTCTCCAACAACCCAAATCTGGAGCTACACAAATAACCACGCAACTTCATTGACGGCGTCTCAGTAACCAAAGGGCAAAGTGCTGCCGAATTCTATTGTAATAAATATTGTTGTGTTGATAGTTCAGAATCTGCGCTCCGTTGTTTCTTCAAGAAATTTAATGTACGGAAGCAGAGTACACATAATGGTGTATAACCACTTCCCTACAATTGTATATATATATATATATATATATATATATATATATATATATATGTATGTATGTATATATACGTATGTGTGTGTGTATATGTATGTGTGTATGTATATACATATATATATATATATATATATATATATATATATAGGGAGGATGCACACACGCAAGGCTAGATCCCCAGTAATGCTGAGGTCTAGCATTTCAAGTTATCAAGATGCTTCTAGTTGCAAGCTGTTTATGATCATGTGGCAAAGGTTTTGATGATGCTCTCTTGATATATGCAGGGTTTAAATATTAGAAGGCAATACTCCAGCATGACCATGACAGCAATAGCTAACTAAAGAACTAAAGAACTAAGAATAGACCTACTTTGCGATATTTCTCCCTTTCTTCATTTAATTCTTTCACTTTCCGCTCGTATTCTTTCATCATTTTCACTTCTTCGTCTGTCCATTCTTCTTCATTTGGTCCAACTAGCGGCATCGGTATGTCCTGAAATTTGGAGAGAAAAGATGAAGCAAAAACACTATTTTTATTTACTTCTTTTTAACGTCCATCTTTCTATGTTGGTATGGTGTGAGAGAGAGAGTGGGGAGTAGAGGAAAAAAAGATATAGGGAACAGAAGGACAAGAAGAAAGAGGAAAAGGTTTTTGAAAGTAGAGACAGAGAGGAGGAGAGTAGTGAAAAGAGAAAAACGGTTGGAGAGTAAAAAGAGAATTTCAATGAGAGAGAAATGAGGGTATGTAAAAGTAACAAACATTACAATAATTCAATGTCAAGCAGACGTAAACCAGATGTTAATGGTTTACTAAGTGTCTGGTAGTCTACTTTTAAATCCCGACAAGATGTATTTTCTGAAATGTGGACATAAAGAAAATATCTTGTTCCTTGAATTTATGTATTCACTGAAGGTTCTAAAGTATTTTAATAGATACAGTTTTTCAAGTGAACACACTGAACATTTTTCTAGACCCATTAATATAGAGTCTGGATCTAGAGGGGGTTTTTCATTTGGTATCAAAATTGGTCTCTTTATCTTTAAGTTTCCAGATTAAAGCTGAAAGGGTTGTTGAATGTCTCTTATCACGGTATCTAAAATTTAAAAGATGGTTGTTATATCTAGATTTAAATCTTCCTTCCATAGTTTCAATATAACGTTTGATATTTGTATGACCATTGTTGTAGTTTGCTGAAACCTGTGCTTCATAAACAATGGAAGATATATCGCACTCCTGTCCTAGAGGACATTTAGATTTGTCTCTACATGCGCATCAGGGGCAGACTTAAGTTGTCTGTTGCTTATTGATATACAATTTAACTTGTGCGGGTGGCACATAAAATACACCATTTTGAGCGTGGCCGTTGCCAGTACCGCCTGACTGGCCTTCGTGCCGGTGGCACGTAAAAGCACCCACTACACTCTCGGAGTGGTTGGCGTTAGGAAGGGCATCCAGCTGTAGAAACTCTGCCAAATCAGATTGGAGCCTGGTGTAGCCATCTGGTTTCACCAGTCCTCAGTCAAATCGTCCAACCCATGCTAGCATGGAAAGCGGACGTTAAACGATGATGATGAGAAGAAAAGGCAACTTTTATTGTGTGTCTATTAAAGATTTTATTGTATCTATGGGTTCTAGGGAAGTGGGTATCTGCTAAGTGCAAGAATCTTCTACCTACATTTATGCTGACATTAAGGGAGAAGGCAGCGTGGGGATGGGGTGAGGGCAAACCATAAAACTTTCCAAGACCTATTCTTACTACTAGATGACAGAGGAGGCAGGTGAAGAAGATTTTATCAGTAAAGCTGCTATCCTGTAGGGCCTTATTATAATAATATGGGGTAGTCTTTTTGAATATTTCTTGAGAAGAAGAAAGGCATATGATCCTACAGCTAATTTTTAGAATTAAGTTCTGAAATAAAATAGGTGGGTGACAGGAGTGTTTATTAATATATTTAAGGTTCTCGTTAGGTTTGTGGAAGGGCTATATGAATTAGTTTTAAGATCTAAGGAAACATCTAAAAAGTCAGTTTTAGCAAGATATTTTAAGCCCTAAAGAGTTGAAGGTAGAAATTAATTGCTTTCTAAAGGAATCCATAGTACGACCATCACAACTGTGTGATACTGCTAAAGCATCGTCACAGTATATACTGATGCTATGACCATGAAGTTTCAAATTAAGATGGTTTAATATAAACCAACTAAATAACATATATCCATGCCTTCATATGAACCCATTGAGACATCAAATAATTCATTTTGATTACCTTTTTTGATCCAAAACAATCCATTATTGAATAACAATGTTTTATATGTATAATGAGCTGTATTTCTTGCTCATCTATGATTATAAATGAATGTACAAATTCTAATACATTACGTAGGAGCTTTTCAGATATTGATGGATAGAAATGCACAATATCAAACTGTGTGAATTTCACTTTATTTTTATTGCAGATGGATTTGAACCAAGATATCATTGAGAAACTGTTAATCCATATCAACAGATTTGACAATTCCTTAATTTTACTGTTAAGGTTTCTTAAAATTTTTTACTTGCTAAACTATCTTCAGTCTTAGTCAGGTTAATTAGCATACACTTTGGTCAATTGTGAAAGTCAGGTTTATGATCCTTCAGAGAAATAAATGCTTCCTTTTTGGCCAGACTTCAGTTCTTTTATCTATATTAAACTTATTTGCAAAGGTTTTATCTTCCATGTTAAAGTTTTTCTAATACATTTTTCCAATTCCCTAAAATGCGTGTGTGCATGTATTATACACAGACATGCACATATGCACGTGCACACACACACACACACACACACACACACACACACACACAGAAAATCATCATCATCATCATCATTTAACATTTATTTTCCATGTTAACATTGGTTGGATGGTTTGACCAGAGCTGGTAAGGCCAAGGGCCACACCAGGCTCCATTGTCTGTCCTGGCATGGTTTTTATAGCTGGATGTCCTTCCTAATGCCAAACCACTCCACTGGGCACCTTTTATAAGACACTAGCACCAGTGTTTCTAACGTGGCACAAAGACAAGTGCTTTTTTATGTGGTACTGGGACCTATTTCTTGATAATTACCATTCACCCAACTACTCGTACATACAACTTTTCTTATACACACATCTTTACACGGAATAGGATCAATCAATTCATATATTGTTGTGAATTATGTAATTACTCTAGTGAATATTTCACAGTATTAGAATTCTCTCCTTAGATAACGGCATCAATTTACATCACACAAAAAAAGTCACCTTCTTCAATTCATCCTCTTTTCTGATCTCAAGAACACCACCCATCATATCCATTATGCCTCTTTCATGGGAATTGTCAGCTCTTTCCCTCCTTATACGCTCCTCTTCAATGCATTTGGCTTCTTCTATGGCTTTTTTCTCCTCGGCAGTCAGGTACCTTTCAATTGTGACCTGCAAAATTTAAAGACGTGTGTAGTATGCAGGGGACTATCATTAGTTATACTGAATGAAACAAAGAGGTGAATGAGACTATAAATACTCAAGAAGAGAGTATGTCTAGAAAGACAGAGATGGTTTCAAAATATGCACAAGGCCAGCATGTTCAGGGGAAGGGTAAGTCAATTACATTGACCCCATTTTACAACTGGTACTTATTTTATTGACCCTGAAAGGAATGAAAAGCAAAGTCAACCTCAGAAGAATTTGAACTCAGAACATAAAGACAGATGAAATGCCACTAAGCATTTCGCCCAGCGTGCTAACATTTCTGCCAGCTCGCTGCCTTAGAAGATGTAAATATTGAAACATTCCTCATCTTCAAAGGTAAGGTTTAAAGTCTGAGATTTCTTAATCTTAACTCTGTAATAATTTTAAACCTAAAACTACTTACTTCAGAATCATCGACTATAAAAGCCAATTCCGGTCTCTCTGCCACAGTAAATTCTGGAACAAGGACCTCTTCACCCAGCTCAAGGTCAGATATGATCACACTAACTCGCTTGTTCTTCTCTTTGATTTTGCCAATCTCTACTTCTTTGCGGTTAAACAACTCATCAAACTCCTTGTTGAAGGTTTCCTTTATTTTGTAGATGATGCCCTGGGAATGATTTGGAAAACAGGAGGATTTTTAGCAGTAAGAAGATTATATGTTAGTATGTATGAGTGTGTGTATGTATGAGTGTGTGTATGTATGAGTGTGTGTATGTATGAGTGTGTGTGTGTGTGTATGTATTCTTATGCTTTTTTATTTGTTTCAGCCATGCAGCTGTGGTCATGCTGGAGCACCACCATCTGTATGAATATATAGATATATGTGTATGTGTGTTTGTTTGTGCTAGCATGTGAATGTATATATGTGGTTGTATGTGTGTGTGTATATATGTGTACCAGTAAAGGGATAGAGAGAGAAACAGACAGACAGACATACAGACAGACAGACAGACAGATAGATAGACTGACAGACAGAGATAGACAGACAGATAGACAGACAGGCAGGCAAATAGACAGAAATAGAATCAGAGATACAGATCTAGTATGTATGTGAAAGAGAGAGAGAGAGAGAAAAAGAGAAAAGAAAAGAGAGAGAGAAAGAAAGAGATAGTATTGTTGTGTGCATATATTTTTATTTTAGATTTTCAAAAGAGTATGCAATAAACACCAACACAAGCCCCACATGTTCATAAAACTGATGCTTTGTACTCTATTCAGTGGCATTAAGCAATGGAGAGATCAATATCCTCCTGGATAGAGTACATCAGTGTATTCATATAGTGTTGTGGGTATATGGGGGGTGCTGAAAACCTCCTGGTTTTGGGTAAAAGAAAATGCAGGAGGATTCATTAATTATGATTTTATTCGACATATTCCCCTTTCAGATTCCCACACTTATTGTAGCAATCCTTCAGTTTTTCTAAGCCCTGTAAAAGAACTCAAAAAGTTGGGCCTCCAGCCAGGCCTTTCACAGTACTCTAAAGCCAGGAACTTTGCAGCACCTCCTCATATAAATAAGATGAAACATAAGGGAATTTTAATAACTTGTAATAGAATTATCTGTGATATCTTCTGGTCTCGACTGTGAAGCTCCAGTTGGTTATACAAGTATGCACTCTCACCACCATATGAAGAACCTGGAGAAGAAAAGAGCCATAAATGATAATTGGTTTCAGATTAAGGTACAGGGCCAGCAATTTAGAGGGGAGTGGGGAAGTTGGGCCCATCAACTCTAGTACTTGACTAGTACCTAATTCTATCAATGCCAGAGAGATGAATGGTAAAGTTACCCTCAGTGGGATTTGAATGTTTGGAGCTAGAACAAATGCCACAAAGTAATGCTTTCCAACACTCAAAGGATTCTGTCAATTTACTGCATAATAATAATAATAATAATAAGAGCACCCAGAGAGTGCAAACCTCCACCAAGGCAACACCAACGTCCTCTCAATGATCTCAATGATTAGCTGGAGGTAGTTTTTAAAATGAGAATATCTGAAATAAACTTGACTGTTCTCACAAACGGGAATACTAAAAATGAACCCGACCACTCTCAAAAATTAAGTTAAAAAAAACAGGAAAAATAATCCAGAATCCTTGTCTGGTACTGGATCAATTCCAAAATCAAATCAGTTCATGCCAGTCGTGAGGCCAAACATCCCTGAAAGTTTCATTTGAATCCATCCAGCAGTTCTTGAGATATTTTGTCCACAGACAAACAAACAAACACGAGTGAAAGCAATACCTCTGCCTTCACTAAGGTGGGGGCAATAATAACAACAATAATAATTATTCCTGTTATAGGAACAAGGCCTGAAATTTGGGGAAGGGGTAAGTTGATTATATCGACCCCAGTACTCAACTGGTACTTACTGTATCAACCCTGAAAGGATGAAAGGCAAAGTCGACCTTGGCAGAATTTGAACTCAGAACATAGTGACAGACAAAATACTGCTAAGCATTCTTCCCCAGTATGTTAACGATTCTACCAGCTCAACTTTTTATTATTATTATTAGTAGTAGTAGTAGTAGTAGTGGTGGTGGTGGTGGTGGTGGTGGTGGTGGTGGTGGTGGTGGTGGTGGTGGTAGTAGTAGTAGTAGTAGTAGTAGTAGTAGTAGTAGTAGTAGTAGTAGTAGTAAATGGAAAGAGAATTATCAGTGAAACTTACCAAAACTTCCTGCAATTGCAGTGGACATTGGCATCTCTTCTGCTCTGCTTTCAATTGCCTTTAGTAAGAACCAAGAAATAAGAGAAATATACAACCAAATTATTACAAGCTCCACAACAATGAAGATGAAACTTAAATAAGCTTGACTATAATAAAAGAAAATAAAAGAAACAGAGAAACAACAATAAATGTGGAATTAAGATGCTCAAATTTTTCCTCTTTTTTTCCCCTTCTCTTCCTTTCCCTTTTTTCTTTCTTTTTTCCACCCTGTTATGTCAACTTCTGAGAGAAACAGAAACAATATCTGTAGTGATGATGAAGTTTTGGGGACTCTAAGAATTGAAATGGTGTGGCGTTTAATATATGGATAGAAGAAAGTAGCCAAGTCATTTATTTTAGACTCTTTGGAACTATTTTTCAAAGGTGGTACTGTTATAATTATTGTTGCCTTTGTCCCTAGTGGCCAAAATATATCGTAAGGCAATGTTGCACTGTGTTTGTGAATACATCTTTAGATCATCAGCCTCAGTCCAAACTGACAGAACAAATGTTTTCTTCCTCTTCTGTTCTTTCCTTTTCTTTTAAATTTACTCACATAAGAACATGTTCTTGTGAACATTCATACTTATATTTTTATTCATTTTCAGATGTCCAGTTGACTGACAAATGTTCATATATGGTCATAAGTTCAAATTTTATTACAGCTATTGCATCATGTTTCAAGGTAAGGTGCTTCACTTTGCTTGCCAAAGCCTACCTTATAAGGCTGACGACTGGTTCCACTCTGACCTGAAGGTTGAGTGGTTCATGGTAGGGAGAGACAGACAGACAGAAACAAAGAGAAATAGGGAAAGGAAATCAAGCAGCTGTAATAAAAGAGATTATTTACTTTGACCACGTGTTATAATACAAGGTTGCAAAAATTGACTCACGCTAAAATGAAATAAAACAGTAAAACATAAAACTTCAAAAACATTTTCAAAAATTTTATAAGATAAAATTTAAAATTCAAAATTCAACAATTGCAAAGCTGCATCCTTACAGTTCAGCTATGTAATAATAATGACAAAACATGTTTTAATATTGGTGATTAAAGCTAATACACGGAAATTTAACCCTTCCACATTCAGATTACTCTGTAAAATGTAATGTTTATTTATTCACATTGTTTTAAATTAATCATGAATTATTTTGTGACTTCAAGATTTCAATGATGTGAGGCCTACTGTTTGAAGGTCGTGCTTCACCACCTCATCCCAGATCTTCCTGGGTCTACCTCTTCCACGGGTTCCCTCAACCGCTAGGGTGTGGCACTTTTTCACACAGCTATCCTCATCCATTCTCGACACATGGCCATACCAGCGCAGTCGTCTCTCTTGCACACCACATCTGATGCTTCTTAGGTCCAACCTTTCTCTCAAGGCACTTATACTCTGTCGAGTATGCACACTGACATTACACATCCAGCAGAGCATACTGGCTTTGTTCCTTGCAAGCTTACACATGTCCTCAGTAGTCACGGCTGATGTTTCACTGCCATGTAGCATGGCTGTTCATACACATGTGTCATACAGTCTACCTTTTACTCTGAGCAAGAGGCCCTTTGTCACCAGCAGAGGTAGGAGCTCTCTGAACTTTGCCCAGGCTATTCTTATTCTAGCAGCTATACTCTCAGAGCATCCACCCCCGCTACTGACTTGGTCACATAGGTAACAGAAGCTATCAACTACGTTTAGCTTTTCTCCCTGGAATGTGGCAGAAGTTGTTTTCTGCACATTGTCAGTGTTTATTGCTTCTGAACATCTGCCACATACAAAAACTATCTTGCTAGTTAGCCTTCCTTTGATATTGTTGCACCTCTTATGTGTCCATAGCTTACACCAGATACATCTTATGGAGTTTCTACCTACACCTTTTCTACAGATCGAGTAGGGCCTTCCACCTGAAGGGGTTTGTGGTTTGCTTGCCTAACTACTTATTAGGACTTTGGTTTTAGCTAGGTTGACTCTAAGGCGCTTCGATTCTAATCTTTGCTTCCACACCTGAAACTTCTCCTCTAGTGCTGATAGTGACTCAGCAATTAGAGCAAGGTCATCAGCATAGAAGAACTCCCAGGGGCATCCTGTCTTGAATTCCTCTGTTATTGCCTGGAGGACTATGATAAATAGGAGGGGGATGAGGACTGAACCTTGGTGGACCCCTACCTCTACCCAGAATTCTTCATTGTACTCATTGCCAACCCTCACCTTAGTAACAGTGTCCCTGTACATGGCTCGCACAGCTCTCACTAACCATTCATCTATCCCTAGTTTCCTCATTGACCACCAGATAAGGGATCAGGGGACCCTGTCGAAGGCTTTCTCCATGTCAACGAAAGCCAGGTACAGAGGTTTATCTTTGACTAGGTATTTCTCCTGCAGCTGTCTTACCAGAAATATAGCATCAGTGGTGCATTTCCCAAGCACGAACCCAAACTGCATCTCATCTAAACTGACTCTTTCCCTAATTAGTTGGGCTATGACCCTCTCTGTGTCCTTCATTACCTGATCCAACAACTTGATACCTCTGTAATTATTTGTATCTAAAGCATCACCTTTACCTTTGTAGCAGTTGACTATGGTGCTGCTACACCTGTCACTGAGTATGATTCCTTCATGTATCACCTGGTTAACTATACAGGTGACTAGGCTATAGCCAACACCGCCAGATATTTTGAGCATCTCTGCGGTAATTCCTGATGGGCCAGGAGCTTTCTCTGTCTTCATACTCTTAATTGCTTTATCTACCAAGGTACTATCAATTTGGATAGATCGTCCCTCTGTTGGGTCGACACTCGGCAGACTCTCTTTCTTCCGTTCATTCTCTTTATTGAACAACCTTTCATAGAGGCGTCTCCAAACTTCTCTCTCTTTGCAGCCATATATATATATATATATATATAGATAGATAGATAGATAGATAGACATACATATGCATACATGCACATACATATACACATATATGCACACATACGTGTATATATATGCGCAAATATATATACATATATACTATCATATGTGTGTATATGCATACACACACACACATACACACACATATATGCAAATACTTATGATGAAATATAAGAAATAGAGATAAATAAGTAAACAAAAACCTATATGAAGAGCACAGATACAAACAGATACACACACAAGCATACATGCAAAACACAGAGACATGTGTATGCATATGCACACAGACACACGCATTCACACAGATACAGACACAAGTACATGCACAGATAAGGATACACATCACAGAAGGACAGAATGGTTTAGGTGGAGCAGGAGGTTACACATGGATGGAAAGTGTTGCTGAAGAGGTCACAGATGAGTGATGAAAGATTTCCTGACAATAAACATAAGGTAAAATAAGAATAATACAAGTGAAGAGCAAAAATATAGTGTGTGTGTTTATTAGGCAAAAAAAAAAAAAATGACCATCCTGAAATATAACAATATGTGTGTGTGTGTGTGTGTGTGTGTGTGTGTGTGTGTGTGTGTGTGTGTAAGTGTATAATATAAACTAACATTTGTCTTAATGACATGTTAGAACAGCAAGAAATACTGGGTAAATTACCCTTACAAGGCAGGAAAAATCTATCAAAATCAACCATGGGACTTGAACCCACATCCCTCAAGACTCTGGTTGAGTGTTTTACCATTAAGCTAAACTGCCCAAGGCTTGGGAGATGTGGGTTTGAATCTCATGGCTGTTTGTTAACAAATTTTTCCGCCTTGTAAGGCTAATTTACCCAGCATTTCTGCTGTTCTAACAGAAATTCTGAGTTTGAAAAAAATATCATCTTCTTGTTTTTATTGTACAATACACATTTCGATGCTTCTAATAAAAACAAATTGACCAGAGTTAGTCATAAATTTTTTGCCTCTCATGTAGATCACATGCAATACATAGGACATATTTCCCTGGCATCCATGCATCATATATAAGACATGTTCCCAATTTTTTTCAAACACCATAATTACTTGGGACTTATAGAAAGCATGGAAATGAAATATATGAATATATGAAACACGGGCTAACTAAAGGCTGAAAACAAGCATGGACATCTAAAATAAACTTATGAAAATACTTTAGATAGGCAAAGGGTTAAGATAACTATTGATTTTTCTCACTATGGGTGTAATACCAATTAAAAATTTTCTTGCCTCACCCCATTAACTAAGACAGCTTCCACTTTACTATCTGTTTTCCATGCAGCAAGAGTCCCCGGGCATTTCAATCCTTTGCTCCAAACACTTTTATGATATTAAAGAGAATCAGTTTTAAGTAGAAATGAAAGCAACATCTAACAAGTGTACATCTTACAAGACGTCTTATTTGGTGAGTTTTCAAGCCTCAGAGATGAAAGGAAGCTCAGAATGGACACATAACAGTTAAGGAGAAACATATATTTCACTGATCAATGTCATAAAAAGGGTCGAATTCTGGTTTATGCACCCCATATAATCTCTCATAACTTAAAAAATTTTTTTTTGAATTTTCAGAAAATTTTAGCAAATCTGTGTTCTACACACAGGAATTCATACAATTATTAAAAAAATTTTTTTTTAATCATTTACCCCCGCCCTCTCATAAATCCTAAAAGTTCCACTCTTTTTTGAATTTTTTTTTTTTTTAAATCAGAGGTTAATATTCTTAAACGAGAATTCCACTGTAAAAAGGTCACTGGTCAAATGGAGTGACTGATATTACGTGGTGGTAGTAGTGGTGATGGGGTATGGTAGTAGTGATGGGATTAAAGAAATGATAAGCCACATATGATGACATGCATACAGTCTCCAAGATGTGCCATAGTTTTAACAAACAGGAATCAAAGATAAAAGCTGAAGATTCAAAGTAAATGCGTAGCATTGCATTAAACAAAGTAAGGGATTAAACTGATAACTAAATTAATCTGGTCATCATCTATTAAATATGCTAACACAAACTACAGCATGGTGTATGGCGATGAGAACCTACAAGCCTTGAAGATAGGCAAAAAGTTAAAAGATGATGAAAACGTAAAAAGAAGCTGTGTAAGAAGTTGCATAGGATGAGACTAGGTGAAATGCGTTGAAAGAGACACAAGCATGCGATATCTTTAGGTATTAGAAAATCTATTCAAGCAGACCTTGGTCTTGTCTTCAGCAACTTGGTAGTGTATTTGGTCCTGTTTAAATAGATGTACAGATAAGACACAAGTGGTTATAACAACAACAATAGCAACATGACCATTATTAGTTTATAGATGGAAATTGTCTCTTGAGTTGTATTTTTTTATTATCTGAGATGTATGAAGAGCTGCAGGGCCTCATATCAGTGCGCATTGATGCCATCGAGAGGTAGGCCCTGAAACGGCGCGCATTCTCTCCTGATGACCCCATACACTTGCTGGCTTCCGGTATGCGGAGTTCTCGACTGGTAGCACTTGCATGTGCGAGTTGTTTGCAAGACATATGTAGTAAGAAGAATTTCTTACAAAGACACAAGGTCAGAAATGTAAGGAGGGGCAGAATTTCGAAAACTAAATCGACCCCATTACATCACTGGAACTTTTTTTCAGCCCCAGAACGATGGAAAACAAAGTTGACCTTGGAAGGATTTGAACTCAGAATGTAAAGAGCAGGAACAAATAAAACAAAGCATTTGTCTGATGATCTAATAATTCTACCAATCCATGATGATTTCTAACAGAGTTACATACAATATTACAATTTTAGAAAGAGAGGAAACAGTTACTTAAATCTTTTCCAATACTTTGTTTTAACAAATCCTGAAAGGATGAAAGATAACATTTGTTGCAGCAGGATTTGAACTCAGAATGTAATGGGAAATAACTAAATATTGTAATTGTATGATCGTTTTGTTTAATGTTCTACTGATTTCCTGTCTAAATAAAAGCAAACAGTAGAATCTGAGGACACTAGTGATGTTCTGCATGTTGTTGTTGGCACTCCGTAGCTTACGACGTCGAGGGTTCCAGTTGATCCAATCAACGGAACAGCCTGCTCGTGAAATTAACGTGCAAGTGGCTGAGCACTCCACAGACACCTGTACCCTTAACGTAGTTCTCGGGGATATTCAGCGTGACACAGTGTGACAAGGCTGACCCTTTGAATTACAGGCACAACAGAAACAGGAAGTAAGAGTGAGAGAAAGTTGTGGTGGAAGAGTACAGCAGGGTTCACCACCATCCCCTGCCGGAGCCTTGTGGAGCTTTAGGTGTTTTTGCTCAATAAACACTCACAATGCCCGGTCTGGGAATTGAAACCGTGATCCTATGACCGCGAATCCGCTGCCCTAACCACTGGGCCATTGCGCCTCCATGATGTTCTGCATAAGCAAATAGTAATACAAGCAGCCCAAAGAGTGGGATATACTATATTAATGAAAAAGAGGAATCTTAAATCAGAATAAGATGAGTTGTTTAACTGTGTTACTGGAATCACAGATCTAGTATTCCAGTAAAACATGTCATCTCCCCCCACCTCTCTCTCTCTCTCTCTCTCTCCAATAAATATATCTGACAGAAGCATTAGACATTTGAGTAAGACTTGGTCTCCAAACTGTTGAATCCCTTCAAACCATCCAACTTATACCAGCATAGAAATGGATGCACAACAATGATGATAATGCATCATTGAGCATATATGTATGTATGTACGTATGTATGTATGTGTGTGTATATATACATATATATATATGTATGTATATATATGTATATATGTATATATATATATATATATATATATATATATATATATATATATATATATATATATATTTCGTTTTGGGATTTGGTTTGCTAGATTTTTTATGTGATTTCGTGTGTTGAAGCATATTCTGTTGTGTCTGGGGAGAGTCATTTTCTTATTGTGCCTTAAAATCTAACACACTCACCGGTAAAATTTAAAGTTTCAAACAAATTTATTTAAATATGGGGTAGGACCGCCTTTGGCAGTAATTACAGCTTGAATTCTATGAGGCATGCAAATTAAATAAAAAGCATTTTCTTTCTCACAATATAAAATTCATTTTTCTCTTTAAGCTATTTCTAATAAATAAATAAAATGTGTTGCTTAAAATTCAAGAAAACATTTAAATATACATATATGAAGCTAATAAATTACGACATAATTTAGGGAAAAAAAATATGAATAGCAAAATACCTGGTTATCAATGTTAGAGTCTTCTTGATCCTAAACCCAGATATTATTGGAATGCATAGGAACAAAGAAGAACATGCATATGATAATTATATTGGTATAGAAAGATCTCAATTTTGTACATGTGTGTTAAAAGGTGTATTGCCAGAAGTAATACAAGGAATGCATCTATATAAGTTGTGTGCAAGGATATATATGCAAACATTGTGTGTGTGTTTGTGTGTGTGTGAGTGCATGTGTGAGAATGTGTGTAAGAGAGAGAGAGAGAGTTTGTGTATAAGAGAGCATGTGTGTGTGAATGTGCATGTGTGCACGCGCACACGTGTGTGTGTGTGTGTGAATGTGCAAGTGTGTGAATGCGCATGTGTGTGTGTGTGTGTGTATGCGTGTGTGCATGTGTGTGTGTGTGTGTGTGTGTGTGTATGCGTGTGTGCATGTGTGTGTGTGTGTGTGTGTGTGTGTGTGTGTGTGTGTGTGTGTGTGTGTGTGTGTAAAAGAAGATTATGAATATGATGACTATATCCAGAAAGATCTCGCTTTTGTACACTTGTGTTGAAATGTGTATCACCAGAAGTATTACACGAATGCATTTGCATAAAAATTGTGTGCAAGTGTATATATGTCAACGTGACTGTGTAACTGAGTGCATGCATGCGAGAGATTATATGTATGAATGTATGAGTGTGTGTGTATGAGTATGAGTGTGTGTGTATGAGTATGAGTATGTGTGCACATACCTGTCTGCATGATTGAGTGAGCGTGGGTGTATGTGTGTATGTGTGTATGTGCACACATGTGTGTGTGTGTATAAATGTATAAGGATAAAGAATATAAGGATTATATAAGGATTTATAAACATAAATAAATCAGAAATCAGTGTCCCATTCTTAGTCAAAGAAATTTCTGCTGAATACGCGAGTTGAGCAATGAAGCACTACAGTGTAACTATCATAAGATCAAAGTAGTGATATTTAACAAAACAATACAACAATTTCTCTAATATATATAACTGGGTATGTGAGTATTTAAAAGTATCTCACAGAGTGATGTCTATACCCTGCATAGTTATGGGCTGCCCTTTGGTAAGGCATTACACCTGTTTGGCCACTCAGCTAGGGATGCAGTGAAGTCATGGGACTGCAACATGTCAGATTATGAAGAGATAGCGGAAGAGCGGAACTGAGTCAACAGTGCTTCTTACATTGATGCTGAGCAGAGGAATCCTAGAAAATCAACAACCAGGATCATGAAGATCTATCAAGAGAGTAACTGCAATGCAACCATAGGAGTGGTGGCCATGGTTGTGTAATCAGCTAATGAAAGATTCACTATGAATTGGATGGCAGCAAAGAGTCATGGGAATCCATGAAAGCAGCAAAAAAATAAATACACAAAATGATAAGAATGGGTTGGAGAAAGTTCAGAGAGCTACTACTGCTGCTGCTGCTGGCAACAAAGGTCTTTTCTCTCAGAGTGAAGGGTAGATTGTGTGATATTTGTATGATACGAAGCTGCATTGTAGTAAAACATGAACTTTGAGTGCAGAAAACTTGAGAAGACTGGGAAAGAAATGAAACGAGCATGCTGGGTTGGATGTGCAATGTTGGTGTGCTTGAACAGCATAGTACAAATGTATTAAATGAGAGATAAAACGACTGTACTAATAGGGACGTGTGGTGTGTATGCATGAAGATAGCTGAATAAAAAGAAGTGCCGATCACTTAATGTGGATCAAATTTATGGAAGAGAGAGATTCAGGAAGATATGGGACAAAGTGGTGAAGGATAATCTCAGGACCTTGAACATCACAAAGAAGATTACAAAGGATCTGAATGACTAGTGATATATAGTTCCTGAGAAAATTTGCCCATGTTGGCAAAACCAAGTTCTGGAAGCACTGTGTATGTGTGTGTGAGTGTGCGTGTGTGTATATATATATATATATATATATATATATATATATATCATCATCATTTAGTGTTTGCAATCCATGCTGGCATGGGTTAGACAGTTTGACTGGAACTGGTAAGCCGGAGAACTACACCAAGTTCCAGTCTGATTTGGAATGGTTCCTATGGCTGGATGCCCTTTCTAATGCCAACAACTCCAACAATGTAATGGGTGCTTTTTAGCACAACTATGTCCTCAAGATACCCCCACCACCCATCATCTCTGTATCTACATCTTTTCTTTGATATCACTAAATTTTCTCATTACCCAAACCATTTCACCTGGCATCCATCCTTCATCCTTGATACTGTCCTCTTTACCTACATTTTACATTGATCACTGCCCCATCCCAGGAGCCACCAAATTGTCTCACCTTCACTACCACCATACATCATTCAGTCTCTGCATGCACTATACCTGCCTCTCTCTTTCTTCCACCACCCACTTATACAACCTACCCAATCACATGTACTCTCCTTCTTTTGCTCTCTTTCTCCTCATATCTCTCTCTCTCTCTCCCTCTCTCTCTCTCTCTCTCTCTCTCTCTCTCTCTCTCTCTCTCATTCTTCCCCTGTCTACTATAAAATTATTTCTATTCTGCTGCTCTTCCTTTGGCACTTTTTCCATATTGTCAGTCATCTCCTCCTCTCCCCTACCACCACCAACTCATCACTGCATCATCAGTCACCCCACCACCACAATTATCCACCATTCACTACATCTCAACCCAATCTCTACAGTTGTCACCTAATCTTCCCCCACCTCCCCTACTTATCATCTCTTAATACTTGTTCTTCATTCATTATAGTTAACCCCTCACTCATCACCCCTCTTTCACTCTCCTATACACCCTTACAACTTCTGCTTACATACATTCAAATACTCTCTCTCTCTCTCACACACACACATACACACATCTGTAGTTATATATATGTGACTATGTTTGTGAATACATGTGTATGTGTGTAGATATAAGTATACTAACTTCCATGTCTACTTACCTCTACACATCTTGAACCTTGAGGGTCTACCCAGTCTCCTCATTACCACTATTTCAACCCTTTCTCTCCAGCAGCAACCCAATCACTCACATCCTCTTAAAATGGGAGTAGTCATATAGCTCCTTGACAACAAGGGACTGACCCCTTATCTCCTTGCATAAAACCACTTCCCTTAGATTTCAAAGTTTTGCAAGCTGCTTGGTAACCTTATTAGTGTTAGCAGTATGAAAAAAGTATCCAGTACACACTGTAAAGTGGTTGGTGTTCAGAAGGGTAGCCAGTAATAGGGACCCTGTCAAAGTAGACATTGGAATACAATGCAGCCCTTGGACTCCTCACATTCTATCAAACTGTCCAACTTATGCCAGCATGGGACATAAACATTAAATGATGATGATAGTGATGTCTCCAACAAGGAATTACATGCACGCTTCAGCCTTCAGCCTCCCACCACATAGCTATCCATCACATGCACAGATATGGACATGTCTTCTGTCCCCCACTAGATCATCCTACCAGGGCTTTACTCCCATTCAGCATAGCAGCTGTGAGCTGAAAGAGGCTTCATGGCAGGCTCTGCACCAGATTGCTGGACACGATTGAGGAAGATCTCCAGAGGCTTGATGTCACCCTGGAGGATGCAGAGGAGCTGGCACAGGACCACCAGCAATGGAGAGCATTGGACCTTGTTGGCTCTATGCATGATGACATCTCTGAGACCACTAACCTGGGATCACCTCAGCCCCATCAAGCAAGAGCATGAAGCAAGCAAGCAAGCAACAAGATGATGATGATGATGATGATGATGATGATGATACTGTTCCCTAGTTGAATTCCATATGCATCATGAATGTAAATAATCCTTTATATTATAGGCGCAAGGCCTAAAATTTGGGGAAGGTGGATAATTAATTACATTGACCCCAGTGTTCAACTGGTATTTACTTTATCAAACCCAAAAGGATGAAAGGCAAAGTCGACCTTGGTGGAATTTGAACTCAGAATATAAGGCATAGGGGTGACTGTGTGGTAAGAAGCTTGCTTCCTAATCACATGGTTCTGGGTTCGGTCCCATTGTGTGGCACCTTGAGCAAGTGTCTTCTACTATATCCTTGGGCTGACCAAAGCCTTGTGAGTGGATTTTGTAGACGTCAATGTAAATAATAACTGTCAAAAATTTGGGAAGAAAATAATATTTGATTAAATCAACCACAGTAGTTAACTAGTATTTTATATCTTATCAACCACAGAAGGTGAAAAAGCAAAGTTGACCTCTGTGGAATTTGAACTCAGACAGTAAAGAGCCAGAACAAATATTGGCTTCAAATTTTGGCACAAGGCCAGCAATTTAAGGGGAGGGATAGGTTGACTAAATCAGTCCTAGTGCTCAACTGGTACTTATTTTATTAACTCCAAAAGAACAAAAAGTAAAGTCGACCTCAGTGGAATTTGAACTCAGAACATATAGACTGATAAAATGCCACTAAGTATTTTATCCAGCATGCTTAAAATTCTGCTTGCTCACTCACTGCCTCAGCCAGAACAAATATTGCAAGGTATTTTGTCTGATGCTCCAATGATATCTCTTGTGAATGTAAATAATGATAAGGCTTTCTTTTCCTAAGAAATCTTTCACCAATATGGAACCTATACAGACATTCAACCTGCAAGAAATAACAACCAAATCTCTCTCAAATTACACTCAACTATCTTAAAACTGGGAAGGACGTGTTGGATATGGCTATACTGCATGACTATACTATATAATAAGAAAATAGGTAATACTATATGACTATGATACGTGATAAGGTTACAGATAATACTTCATAGCTACATTACGCATGAAAAAATGATAAGATGGTCACATCTGGAGTGTCTTTCATTACAAGATGGTTTGGTTAGGGTTAAACAACAATAACTACTATAACAGCAACAACAACCAACAGATTCCCGAAATTCTTCAAAATGAATAATGTGAATATCAGCTTTAGATAATGGATTGTTAGGGTACCAATGAATGAGTCCTAGTGTAGTGTATCTGGGACATAAGGGCTGACAGATTTCATACTTAGAAGAGTTGAACTCAGCACAGCAAGCTAACAATGCAGCTTATTGACACGATTTGAGTTACAGTAGATGCAGATGTGTGGTTAAGAAGCTTGCCTCCCATCCACATGATTTCAGGTTCAGTCCCACTGTGAGGCCTCTTAGGTGAGCATTTCCTACTATAGTCCTGGGCCAACCTAAGCCTTGTGAGTGGATTTGATTGACAGAAACTGAAGGAAGCCTCTGTGTGTGTGTGTGTGCGTGTGCGTGCATGCATTTGCATCTCCAAGCCTTTCATATATTTTTGGGGTCAGCTTGTGAGTAAAGCTCAGTAGTGGCAATGTTGTTGTGGTGTAATTGTCTATTTTGTGACATGTAATGAAACAGTTTTATGAATTGTTTAATGGGATGAGCAGGAATAGAGAATTGTAGAGGAAAACAAAAAGTGTGAGAGAGAAATAACAGGAGAATAACAAGTTGAATGTTTTAAAAAATGGTGGTGAAAAGAAAACTGGAGCAAGGAGAATGGATAGAGGTCATTAGTTTTATTCAAGTTTGGAAGATAACATCTACACTAAATTGGCCATATTTCGTGCAGGAAATTAAGGAGGGGCTTTATGTTTCATTTGAGTTCATTGAAGCATGTATGTAAACAAACATGCTAGAGGTCAAATTACTATTGACTTCAACCATGACCTCCAGATGACTTCAGAATCTCCTGCAACTCCTTTGGATGGTCTCCCTGTTTAAACACAAACCACAGAACTTGACCTGCTTTCGACGTGTATGAATTTAACTTGTTACCCCTCTACCCCTCTTGCTTTGCCACCCTTTGCTGCACTAGCACTAGAGAGGTTCTCTTGCTTATTCCTTCTCCCCCCTCTTTCTCTGTCTGTCTGTCTGTCTGTCTATCTCTCTCTCTCTCTCTCTCTATATATATATATATATATATATATATATATATATATATATATTGGGTTGGCAACTAAGTTCCCGCCAATTTTTTTAAATTTTAGAATTTATTGCATTTTTAAATTTTGGAATCTATTTTTTGTTGAGAATTCTATTTTAAAATCATTTTGGAATCTATTTTGTTTTGTTTTTTTTTCTAGTTAATTTTAGTTAATTTTTGTTTATTTTCAGATCATTAAAATGGAATGTCAAGTTAAGAAAAACGAGCATTCTCGACACCTCCTTCTTTTTGCTTTTAATCAAGGTTCTAAGGCCACAAAAGCTGCTCGCGACATTTGTGCTGTGTATGGAGACAGTGCCATAGCTGAAAGAACCACTCGTGATTGGTATGCCAAGTTCAAAAATGGGAATTTTGACCTCAAAGATGCACCTCGTTCTGGCTGTCCAGTTGAGTTTGATGAAGAGCAATTAAACCATCTTTTGCATGAAAAGTCTCGTCACACGGCAAGGAAACTGGCAGAGAAAATGGAATGCTCTCACACTGCTATAGAGAAGCATCTTCACTCAATGGGAAAGGTTCAGAAGTATGGAGCATGGGTTCTGCATGCTTTAAGTGACAACAACAAAAATCAACGAGGCACAATCTCCGCTGGTTTGCTTGCGCAACACCACTCAACTCACGGACACAAGCAACGGTTTCTTTACTGAATCATTACCGGCAACGAAAAATGGTGCCTGTACATCAATATGAAGCAGCATATGGAATGGCTTAGCCCCAGTAAAAAAGCGACACCATGCGTGAAACAATATCTTCATCTGCGTAAAACGATGTTGTGCGTACGGTGGGACTGAGAAGGGATGATCCATTACGAATTGTTTGTACCAAATGGTCAATGCGGAACTCTATGTTCAACAGATGGAATGACTCAACACGGCTATTCAAGAGAAAAGACCTAATCGGCAGCATGGAGTTCTTCTGCTGCACGACAACGCCTACCCTCATATCGCCAATATGACCAAGGAAGCCATTCAAATGCATCGCTGGGAAGTGCTGCCACACCTGTTGTACTCTCCTAATTTGGCACTAACAGATTTCCACCTCTTTCGATCTCTTCCAAATGCTATGTGCGGAGTTTCGTTCAATACTGATGCAGAATTGAGAGCTTGGTTGGATCAATTTTTCGAGTCGAAATCAGGTGATTTCTACCAACGAGGTATTGAAAATCTTGTTGAATGTTGGGAAGAAGTTGTAAATAACAAGGGTGAATACATTATTGATCAATTAGTTTGTTATTTTTTTATATGAATTAATGGACTCTCTCATTGAAGACAACATATGAGTATTCAGCCTCTGCAGAACAACCTGCACAAATGATTTGTTTATAGCGATCAAATGTTCATGCCACACATTAGCTCACTCTCTCCATCAAATTGACCTTGCCTGAACAGATGCACAGTGCACCATGCGTCAGGGGTCAAAGTGACTGCAGAGCAACAAGAGATAAAGTGTTTCACTCAAGAACACTATACACCACCCAGTCTAGGAATTGAAACATAATCTTATGATTATAAGTGCAATACCCTAACCACAAAGTCACAAAGTGATAAAATAGAAAATAGTAAACATGAATGGCATTTAAGAAGTCAATATAACTAGTGTGTGTGTGTGTGTGTGTGTGTGTGTGTGTGTGTGTGTGTGTGTGTGTGTGTGTGTGTGTGTGTGTATGTGTCGGTTTCAGTATCAAGGGTGAAGGTTGAAAAACATTATTCTCGGATAAGCAGATGGGATCAGAGGGACAGGAGTAATGTTCTAGTTTGGAAGTAAAGAAAAGATCAAGTGAGACGATGTTGTAAAGTATCACATGTTGTTATTAGGTGTAGGTGCGGAGAGCAGATATTGTCAAGTAGAAACCATAGAAAAAGTTTTGAAGATTTCAACTTAAAAAATCAGCTAAAGACATGCAAGTGTATAGAACAGGTGGTGTGGTGGTGGTGATGCTGATGATGATGGTGATTGACGATTTAGTATCAGCCAACATTTTGAATTCAAAATCTTATGAAGCTCAACTTTACTTTATTTCCTTCAAAACAGTCAATAAGATAAAAAGCAGTAATATATTGGGGGTTAATTCAATGACTAATTAACCATACATCCTCTGACAAGAATTGGTTGTTTTGTGCTGAGATAGAAAACAAATATGTATTTTACTACTCTGTGAACTACAATACATGACTAAACTTCTTTACATTGAACAGGCAGAAAAAGCATTCACCAGTGCTAAAGGAGACACTTTGAAAAACAAACCACATACCAGTTGGCTTTCACTTCTGTGTTCAGTTTCAGATTTGTCCTCCTAAGACAACCAATCAAATTCCCAAGTTCATGGTAATAAGAATACATATCAGAGCATATTTTGAGTAAATACATAAAAATACTACTAAATCAGTACTGCAAACCTATGACATGCTGCAAGGTTTTTAGGTGATGTGTGAAATCTTTTGAAATAACATGTTATAAAAAGTATTGTTACATTTTAGGATGGTCACTTTTTTGTTTTTGCTTTTTTGCCAGATAAACACATGCACTATATATTTGTTATTCACTTCTGAACTAAACGAGACAGGAGGAGACACATAGGATAGAGAGTTGCTGAAGAGGTCATAGGATGTGTGACAAAAGATTTCCAGACATAGGACATAATAGAAGAACAACAATAATGTAAATCTGAAGTAAAGAATGAATACAGAGTGCATGTGTCTATATGGCAAAAAAAAAAAGAAAAATGACCATCCCTATATATAATAAAATTTACTTCAATACAAGATTTCACATTAGGAATTTTGCAAAACAAATTCATAAACGTAATGTTATAAAAAAGATTATCTATAAGCATTATCTAAGACTAAAATACATGTATACATGTACACAACACTCACTCAATAACAAGGATTATTAAAGAAATTAAAATTTTGACATGTGTGGTTAAAAAAAGTTTGCCATCAATGATTGAAATATTCCAAGTTTTTGATTTTGTATATTTTTCTTATAGTATACAATTAAAAAAAAATAATGAGAGAAAATTTCTGAAAACTGGGTCCAGGAATAAAGACAAAATAATTATTTTAAATTTCATGTTTGAAGAATCGTTAGCATGCCAAGCAAAATGCTTCACAGTATTTCTTCCGACTTTATGTTCCGACTTTATGTTCTGAGTTCAAATTCCGCTGAGGTTGACTTTGCCTTTTATTCTTTCAAGGTCAATGAATTAAGTACCAGTTGAGTACTGGGGTTGGTGTAATTGACTATCCCCCCCTCCCTCGAATTTCAGGCCTTGTGTCTATAATAGAAAGGAGTATTATTATTATTGAGAGAGAGAACAGTGCATGCCATCAAAGTGACACTGGGGTAAAATATACGAAGCCCAGTTTACCCATCTTGACCACCTATCTGATAGGGTACACCATGCACATGCATCACAACCATATGTGCACAATATGGTGATCTCATATCAAGATTAACAGTGCATGACCTTGCAGATGGGGCCCAGTTGGAATTTTCTTCAGGTCGAGTAGCCATCCTGCTCAAAAGGTCCCTGAATAAGGGTTGTTTAAGGATGTTGAATGAAACACCGATGTTTCCAGAGGTGAATTATCCAAACCCCAAAGAATTCCTCCCAACATATGGCTATGATGCTCTCCAACTACTTCTGCTCATGATCAGAGATGCACATATTGTCAGCCACTATAATTTTGAATTTTTATCACTTCTTATTTTGAACTTGACAAAGACAGACGTGCTGTTGAAATATTGTTCAACGAATAAAACATCTATACAATCGAATCGCGCTCTTCGTCTTGACTGTTTACCTTTGTCAAGAGTTAAATTAATCCTTTTTAAAATAATAATAATAATAATAATAATAATAATTCTTTCTACTATTGGCTCAAGGCCAGAGATTGTGGTGGCACTGGTGGTGATGGTGGTGGTGGTTGGTGGGGGGAAGTTAATCACATAGATTTTAGAGCTGAGCTGGTACTAACTTTTTATCAACTTCAAAAGAATGAAAGGTAAAAATCAACCTTGGTGTGATTTGAACCAGAAGAAATGCTGCAAAGTATTTTGCTCAGTGTGCAAATGATTCTGCTATGGCTTCTTATTTTGGCACAAAATAAGAAACCAGATTAGTTGAAACTATCAACCACAGTCAGTACTTGGAAGGTATTTTATTTTACTGACCCTGGAGGGATGAAAAGCAAAGTTCACCAGAACATAATTTCAACTTAAGCATAAAAAGCTGTGTGTGTGTGTATGTGTGTGTGAGTGAGTGGGGGGCATGTATGCACAAGCATGTGTATGTGTATGCATGTGTGTGTGTGTGTGTGCGTGTGTGTGTGTGTTAAATTCAATTCCAGATTTTTTATTAACTGCCTCACATATATATAAAAGTATGAATTTTTTTAATAAGAAATCATTCATGATGAATCCCTGAAAGGTACAAAAGCACTAAATAATAGTTTCTGTTCAAATCTAGACTACCTTCATTTCCTTAATATATACTCATATGTATACATATTACACATGTATACATACATACACACCTTGTGCCTATAGTAGAAAGGATTATTATTATTATTTCCAGAAGTTTATCATTTAAGTATACATGAACATGTCTAGATATGCAAGTATATGCATGAGAAAACATGCATAAAACAAAACATACGAATCTGCACATATCATCATCATCATCATCATCATCGTTTAACGTCCGCTTTCCATGCTAGCATGGGTTGGACGATTTGACTGAGGACTGGTGAAACCGGATGGCAACACCAGGCTCCAGTCTGATTTGGCAGAGTTTCTACAGCTGGATGCCCTTCCTAACGCCAAATAAATACCCTGTTGATGTTGTTGAAATTCCAATGAAAGAGCCTTGGATCTAGGTTAGAAACCAGCTCTTTATTTATTGGCAAGAAATCTTGAAATAAAATTGAATAATGACATACATACACACATATGATGGATTCTCTCATCATGAACAACCAATGAGGGTTCAGTAAAATAAGGTGGTAATCATGTCCTATGAACACAGCTGTGTCTCTTGAGGCCTGCTGGGGCCTTGAAAACCATGTGACAAATGAGGACTCAGTTGCTTGCATCATTTACTTTGTGTTTTCTTGAGTGGATGGCAAGGCCTGCTTTGCTTCATGACACAAAACCACAATGACAGGTAAGGTTTCCATTTAGAGAAGCAGCATTTTGCCAGCATGCCTTCAGGCTTGCATGAAGTTGATCCTGATGTTGGTATATGTATATATATATATATTTCCAGAAGTTTATCATTTAAGTATACATGAACATGTCTAGATATGCAAGTATATGCATGAGAAAACATGCATAAAACAAAACATACGAATCTGCACATATCATCATCATCATCATCATCATATAATATCAGGGGCAAAAGTCCAAAATTACAGGTAAAAACTCAATTAAAGTCAATTTATTAAAAATTAAAATGAAATTAAGTTTCATCGATGAGTTCATGAACCTTGGTTCTTTTCCCTAAAACTATACACACACACACACACACACACATATATATATATATATATATATATATATATATATATATATACAGGGTGGGTGGAAAGTAACTAGGCATTAGAAATTGCTTATAGAATTTTTAGTATCACTGAAGTCATGACGAAAACATTTTTTAAACTGACAACACTGATGGGGATTTCTTATTTTCTTCTTGTCTTATTTATTATTTTCCAGATGGTCAGTCAGGAGTGAGCTAAGATAGCAGCACACTATGACGTGTGGATTTCCATTGTTTGGGTTCAGAGATGGTGGTGTGCATGAAAAGGTAAGCATCAACATTACGTCCGGAGACAATAAAAAGTTGTGATGCAAAGCTGATGACTACAGGCTCTGTGAACAATGGAAGAAGAAGTGGCCGTCCAACCACATTCCCAATCAGTGGAGAACATGGCAACAGTGCAGGAAATGTTTAATCACAGCCCGCAAACATCAACACATCAAGCAACTCATGAAAGTGGACTAACAAGATATACAATACATATGGTGTTGCATAAAGAATTGAATTTTCATCCGTGCAGGAGTTAAAATCTGAAGACCATGACCGCAGAAGTCCAGTAGTCCAGAACTCCAAGAAGTCCAGATCTCACTCCATGTGATTTTTGCCTGTGGGGTTACACAAAAAAGGTGTACAAGACAAAACCTCACACACTGGAGGACTTGGAGACACAGATTCAGGAGGTTCTCAATGATATCCTAGACGACGTCCTTCAGAATGTTGTTCATTCCATCCCTGGTCACTTGAGGAAACTGGTTGACGCCACCGGTGCTTACGTTGAGATATGAAGATTTACCTTCATTTTCCCATGTAATAAAGAACATGTATCATTTGCTTCAATAAATTTGTAAAAGGAATATTTCTAATGCCTATTTATTTTTCATCCACCTTGTGTGTGTGTGTGTGAGCGTGTGTGTGTGTGTGTGTGTGTGTGTGTGTGTATAATTGCATAGATGCATGGATATATGTTCGCATGCATACACATATATTGGGTTTGTATGTCAATTGGTAAACTAAATAATATAAGAATTGTTCAATAAAGTTTAATACTATGATTTTATCGTATAAAATCATAGTATAAGATACTCAATAATAACAATAATAAAAGCAACAATAACAATAGGAACAACAACAACAACAACGACAACAACAACAACTTTTCTAGTCATATTTGTTTTGTTGTTAAAAAAGAACTATGAAATAAAATATTTAAAAATAAAATATAACATGAACAAAATATGATATATTTCCAATAAACAGCTTCACCTCATCTTGCATACTTTCTATTGAACCAAGCATATCTACCTGGAAGCATAATAAACAGAAAGATATTTTATATACAAGCATACATACATATATACACACTTATATATACAAACATATATACAAAAAGAGGGAATTATGCGGGTAGATATGTGTATATATACACATATTCACACACACGTTAGTAAATGCAGGTATGACTGCATGGTTGAGAAATTCACTTTCTAATGTATTAATTTACACACACACACACACATGTATAAATATATATATATATATATATATATATATATATATATATATATACAGGGAGAGAGAGAGAGAGAGAGAGAGAGAGAGAGATATAGATATAGAATAGATATAGATAGATAGCTGAGTTTGTATGATTCTCTCTCTCTTTTCTCTTTTAGACTGCAGCCATGCTGGAGCACCGCCTTTAGTTGAGCAAATCGACCCCAGGACCTATTCTTTGGAACCCTAGTACTTATTCTATCGGTCTCTTTTTGCTGAACCGCTAAGTTATGGAAACGTAAACATACCACTATCGGTTGTCAAGCGATGTTGGGGGGGACAAACACAGACACACAAACATACACACACACACACACACACACACACACACACACACACACACACACAGATATATATATATATATATATATATATATATATATATATATATATATATATATATACACACACATATATATATATACACACATATATACGACGGGCTTCTTTCAGTTTCTATCTACCAAATCCACTCACAAGGCTTTGGTCGGCCCGAAGCTATAGTACAAGACACTTGCCCAAGGTGCCACACAGTGGGAATGAACCCAGAACCATGTGGTTGGTAAGCAAGCTACTTACCACACAGCCATTCCTGTGCCTATTGTGTACAGAAGAATATATTAATCAATGAAATTCCAACTAAGTGTGACTCACATTTTATTACTTGCAATTTTTACAATTTTAGATTGAAATAAACTAGTACTTTCATGCATTATGCAATCATCAGGTTTATGTAGTGACAGTTGTGCTCCACAATTGACAACATATATACATATATTGTCAACATATGCATAAATACATATATATATATATATATATATATATATATATATATATATATATATATATATATATATATATATATATATATATATATATAACAATTAGAAAATGGAGGATAATATGCTGAACCCAACTACTTGCAGACAATGTATCCCGTTGAATTCATTAATTTAATTCATAGCAAAAGTGACAAAAAAAGAAAAAAGAAAAAGAAAGAAAGAACCAAAGCACAGGTGTCTATGGCAGACTATGTTATTTTGCCAACCTGGTTTACATATAGAAGTACAAAGTACATAAGGAATTAGAGGATGAACAGAAGTTTAATCTTACAGCTGTTTCGGCCTAGTTTTAGCATGCCATAGACACCTGTGCTTTGGTTCTTTCTTTCTTTTTCTTTCTTCTTTTTTTGTCACTTTTGCTATGAATTAAATTAATGAATTCAATGGGATACATTGTCTGCAAGTAGTTGGGTTCAGCATATTATCCTCCATTTTCTAATTGCTATACAAATTTGGGGTAAAACCTCCACTTTTACCCGCTCCCATTGATTGCACTTAGTATAGCACTAGTGTAGCAATAATTGGGTACCCTCCCAGCAGTATACTGGATAGATACTATCCTTTAGTGGGTTGAACCCCCAACCCCTAACTCTCTTACGTTGTATATATATATATATATATATATATATATATATATATATATATATATATATATATATATATGTATATATATATATGTATATATATAGTTGTATATATATGTATATATATATAAGTTATAGAAACATTACTGATAATTCATAACCAACAAGACCTTGGCTTACTCAAAGTTACCCAATATTGAAAACTAACTGATCCCAACCCATCAAAAATGATGGCTAATTGTAGTATTTTATGTATAAATATGGATGATAAATCAAATTAATACACTTGTCAATATTCACATACATTCACATACTTCCCTTGTACATGCACACGCATACACACATATACTCGCACAGAGTTGAAATGCTGTTTGATTTTTCTTTTCAGCGTTGAATGTTCACCATCCCCACTTCCTTCCTTATTCATCTATCACCGTTTCCTTTCTCATTCAAAAGTATTTTTATAGTAGCTAACAATTTTAATAGTTTTTGAAACCAGAAGGCAGATGAAAGATTAAATCATAAAGAATGAAAGTGAATTAGATTTTGCTACTTTCAGTTTCGATTTAAGCTTGATGAAAAGAGTTATTAAATGTTAATTAGAAAGTCATAGAACAACTTACACTTTGTGAACCACTAGCTCTGGATATTAATTCAAATATCTCTTGGTTAAACTATGAACATAGAGAAGAAAGAAGCCATTATTATAATTGTTATATGTTCAGAGTAGACAAATGTTAAAGAGGTTTTCAGTGCAAAGGTAGGTAAATAAGGATTTGTAATATATTGAACCATAGAGACACCACTCTCTCTCAAAGACTATACCCAGAGGAGGAATTGAAGCCATGACTGCAGACTAATAAAATACTCACAGTGATGCTAGCTTATAACTAGGGGTATTGAGTCAACTACCTGCAACATATGTATTACAGAGCAGTTCAGTGCCAATGTCAGAACATGAACCAGCTACTCTTAGGTTAGTGGTCCAATTCACCTGACTGTGGCTCTTGAAGAAAGAGTTATGTCCTACCATTCTACTTAGCAATTGAAGGGGAAAAATAAGCGTTACTCTTATTTCTGAATTGTAAGGTTGTACAGTCAGTGATGCGTCTACTGAAATTTTTTCCAGTGTAAACTTCTGAAGGTTACATTTCTTCCTTGATTTCAATGCCAGTCTACCACTGGTTTGTTCACTTGATAATTTTAAATTTAGCATACAAGTCAATGAAACACTCATTAATTATAGAATGCTCCTGCTCTTTACACTGATGGTAAATACTTTATTACATTTATTACAATTTTGATTTGTGATATAATGAGATCAAAATTTTATAGAAAAGATATTCTTTAATTTTTATAAAGAATATAGTCAATTGCATTTATCTAAGTATTTAACTGATTCTATTTTATTGGCCCTGCAAGAATGACAAGCTAAGTCAACCCTATAAGGATTGGGAAGCTAACTCTAACAGTTAGTCATCTATGTCATTCATAGACTAATTACTAACTAATCATTTTATACATTTTTATCTACCAAAACAGGTTCCATTATTTTGTTTTTCTTCTTCAACCACAGATTTAAAGTGATTAGTGATTATTCCAACCAAAGCAGTCTTGTATGAGAAAACTTGTAAAATTCTGCAGAGCTCAGATTTTTCAAACAGCATCCACTTCTATCTACACTTGGCCCATGAAACTGATAATATTAATTTCCTTCTAAGACAGTAAGCTGGCAGAATCATTAGCCTGCTGGGAAAAATGCTTAGCAACATTTCATCTGTCTTTATGTTCCGAGTTCAAATTCTGCCAAGGTTGAATTTGCCTTTCATCATTTCAGGGTCAATAAAATAGATTGAACACTAGGGTTGATGTATTCAACTTACCTCCTTCCCCAAAATTACTGGCCTTGTGCCAAAATTTGCAATCAATATTAATTTCCTTCTAACTCTTCTAAACCTCAATACTCTTTCAGCTGAGATTCAAATCCATCAAAGACCCTCTTCAATCTTATTAATCCAAGTGTTGTCCCTAACTTCCATAGAACAGAGTCCTTAACAGATATGAAAACAGTGTGACTGGAATACTTTAACTTTCTCAATTCTCAAAACTAGTTTTGTTCCATGAAGTAGGAAGACTATGGCTCTATCTGAAAGGTTCCTGGCTTTGGATAAAAGAATACAGGAGGATCAGTTAATTATGATTTTATTCAACATATACCCCCCTCAGATTCATGCACTTATTGCAGTGATCCTTCAGTTTTTCTAAGCTCTGTAAAAGAACTCAGAAGACTGGCCCTCCAACCAGACCTTTCGTGATACCCTTAAAGCCAGGAACTTTTCGGTGCCTCCTCGTATACTCCTTTTGTGTCTTTGACCAAAATGTTACAGTAATTGTTGAGCAGAGCAACTAAATATGTTCACAAGAACTTGTTGCCCTATTCAACTACATTCTACTGTCTTTAGTTAATTTATGAATCTATATTAGTGCTATCTCTGTATTCTCAATCAACATTTGAATTTATTCTATGTAACCAGATTCACTAGTAAACTCTTAAATGTACCCCATCCTCTTCTATAACTACTCCATTCCCGTCCTCAGTTTAATAAGTAAAGAAAGAAATAAACAATGACATATTACAAACCATATCAACTATTTTCTCAACTTTCCGTTTGTTCTCAACCCTTTGCAGTAGCTCCAGTTCTTCTTTTGACCTTTCAATCAGGGGAAAATTCTCAACTTCTAGAGGAATGAGGAAGGCCTAAAGAAAGAAGAAAGTACAATATTTAGTGACAGTTGATGAAACAAATAAAACATTGGAACAGATAAAGTATTGTAGTATATATTGCATTATAAGAGTTAAAGCAGATATTTTAGTTGCCAGAGAGTCAGAGCACACACTGAAGAGTAGACAGTTCAAATCCTGTCACTAGTAGAGGGTCAATTCCCCTCCTATTTGAGTTCACACTTGTGTGGAAAGGACAGACTTGATAGTAGCCTTTATTGCTAGAATTTCTTTTATGATCCAAAATCATAGCAGAAGCTGAATTCATCACAATAAGCTAACAAAACTGTTAGTTATGATGAGGGTTCCAATTGATCTGATCAGTGGAACAGCTTGCTTATGAAATTAATGTGCAAGTGGCTGAGCACTCCACAGACATGAGTGCCCTTAATGTAGTTCTCAGGGAGATTCAGCGTGACAGAGAATGTGACAGGGCTTGCCCTTTGACATACAGACACTACTCATTTTTGCCAGGTGAGTTAAGTAGAGCAACATGAAATAAAGTATCTTGCTCAAGGACACAATGTGCCACTGGGAATCAAACTCATGACCTTATGATTGTGGACTGAATATCCTAATCACTAAGTCACATGTCTTCACAACTGGGTTTAAACAACTTATAGAACTGACTCATTTCATCTAATATTGCCTGCTGACAGCTCGATTTACTGAACTGTTAAGAAATGGATTCTTCACAATGTCACCAAACTATTCTCACTTGTGAGTTTCTTGCCAAAAACAATGTGCACTTACTTCTGCACACACCCCCTATTCGCCAGGTTTACCACCTGAAGACTTCCATCTCCTCCCCAAGATGAAAATGCAACTCAAAAGCCACTGTTTTAATACCGTTGTCAAAATCAAGAGTGAATCACAGAAGGTCCTTGACTCACTTACAGAAACTGACTTCTAGGCCGGATTCCAAAAGTGGCAGGAATGTTGGGACTGGTGAATTTAAATGCAAGATGGCTATTTTGAAAGAAATGATGCTAAAACATAGGAAAAAAAGTTATTTTTTTATTAAACATAAGTAATCCTGGAACTTCTTGATACCATCGTGTATTTTGTTCATGCGCTTTCTCTGGAACTCATTGGAGGGCAAAAATCATGTCACCTGTGCCTCTCCCAGCCTGTAATCCACACTGGGATTCAAGATATAAGCTGTTTATTACATGTTTATTGATGCAGTTTATATATATATATATATATATATATATCATCATTTAATGTCTCCTTTTCTATGTTGGGTTGGATTGGATGGTTTGAACATGTGCAGGTATAGGTACACACATGTATGGTTACACACATACATACATACATACATACATACATACATAAATAAATACATACATACATGCATACATAAATACATACATACATGCATACATACATACACAATGATGGCTGTCCACTCGTGACCGAGGAAGACCATTGCCGACCTTCAGGAACATTGTGCGCTCTAGGACTAACTTATATTTTGCATTTGCGGCTCCGTTGGTGGCTAATGAGCCCTGCTCTTGACAAGCATACACGACTGCAAACATTGCAGACCAAGCTTTCCCCATTCACTATACGAGCCATGCGCTTTCGCACAGCTCGTTTAAGTTCTTCATGCTGGATACGTGCTCTCTCAAGAGTGTCAATCCCCTCCTTAACCTGCTTCCTCCATCCGTGGCAATGACAGGCATTGATCTCCCAGTCAGTGTCCTGCATATCACAGGCCTTCAATGAGGACTTGACACAGTCCTTAAATTGCAGCCTGGTTTCTGCCGGAGTCTCCTTCCATTCACAAGTTCTCCATATAGCATCTGCTTAGGGATCCTGCTATCCTTCATTCTAATAAGGTGTCCAGTCCAACGTAACCGGTGCTTGTGCACCGTTGCCTCAATACTCAAGATATCAGCTGTACTCAGGACATACATACATACATACATGTTGGTAATGAGTGTTTATTATGTACCCAAAAGAATTCAATTCAGCTTGTTAGAGAGTGTCTCGTTCCAAGTAGCAATGGTCTATTTAAGATATAAAATTTAATGCCACTATTTTGTGGTCAGTACCATTTCAGGATTGAATGTCTTGACCACAGACACAATGTACTGACTATTGTCCAGTTCTGCTAACTGTTGGCACTCCGTCGCTTACGACATCGAAGGTTCCAGTTGATCCGATCAACGGAACAGCCTGCTTGTGAAGTTAACGTGCAAGTGGCTGAGCACTCCACAGACACGTGTACCCTCAACATAGTTCTCGGGGATATTCAGTGTGACACAGTGTGACAAGGCTGACCCTTTGAACTACAGGCACAACAGAAACAGGAAGTAAGAGTGAGAGAAAGTTGTGGTGAAAGAGTACAGCAGGGTTCGCCACCATCCCCTGCCGGAGCCTCGTGGAGCTTTTAGGTGTTTTCGCTCAATAAACACTCACAACGCCCAGTCTGGGAATCGAAACCGCGATCTTATGACTGCGAGTCCGATGCCCTAACCACTAGGCCATTGCGCCTCCACCCTGCTAACTGTAACTTTTGTTAATAAAGATTGGAAATTTAGACAAGGATATTACCTTTAGGGATCGGCCCTTGACAAACATATTGTCATAGCATTCTTCTTTGATTTTCTCTTTGACAAACAATTTAGTCAGATTTTCATATTCAGTGTTTTCATATATCTAGAAAAGAAATAAAGCAATCTATTATTGTATTGTTTCAATGTTTTTCCTCTTCCTCGTTCAATATCATCATTGACATTGTAGTTGTTGTCATCGTCATTGTTGTCATTGTTATCATCATCATCATCATCATCATCATCATCAACATTGTCATCATCATCATCAACATTGTCATCATCATCATTGTCATCATCGTCATCATCATCCTTATAATCGTCGTCATCGTCGTCGTTGTCGTCATCGTCTTTGTCATCATCATCATCCTCATCATCATCATCATCGTCGTCGTTGCCGTTGTCGTCATTGTTATCAACATCATTATCAACATTGTCATCATCATCATCATCATCATCTTCATCATCATAGGTGGTGGCGGTAGCAGCGGCGGTGCCAGTAGCAGCAAGGAAGAGGGAGGAGGAGTAAGATGTGGTGGTGGTGGTGGCGGCAGCAGCGGCGGTGGTGGTGGTGGTGGTGGTGGTGGTAGTGGTGGTGGTGATAGTGGTGGAAAAGGAGGAGGCAGAGGAAGAAGTGGGAGTAACAGAAGCAGCAGCAGCTGTAGTAGTAGTGGTAGTAGTAGTAGTGGGAGGAGGAGGAGGAGGAGGATGACGACGATGACAATGATGACAATGATGACGACGACAATGACGACAACACATCAACAAAGACTTACCTTCTGAATGGCTGCTTCGCCATCAGCCTGAAGACGTACTTGTTCCTCAACATCTAAATCAAATTCGTATTGCTCCAGCTTCTCAATATCTGGACGGTTGTCATTGGCTTTGAGCATATCTTGTACCTAAAAACAGAAGCAAACACCCACCTTCAAGTAAAACAGGACACAGCCAACGTTTGAAAGAAACATTTCAATGCAATCAGTCTGTTTGAAAACCTCACAGATGCACAGAGGTTTGAGTTGAACCACTCTGTAATGCTTTTATCTTTTCATCTCGTAATTCATTTCAGTCATTAGGCTGTGGCCATGCTGGGGCACCACCTTGAAGAAATTTAGTGGGAGGAATCAGCTCCGGTACTTTTTTTTTAAGCCTGATACTTATTCTATCAGTCACTTTTGCTGAACTGCTAAGTTCAGTCGTCAAGTGGTAGGGGGGGGGGAGACAAACACAAATACAAAGACACATATACATAGACATGTGCAATGTTTATCAGAATGTTTGTCTTCATAGTAGAGTCAGTTTAGTTATACGGTACTGAAACTTGGACCCTGACCAAAAAGCTTGAAAAACAAATAGATGGCTGCTACACAAGAATGTTAAGAATGGGCTCAGAATGTTACATACTCTCTCTCTTTACTCTTTTACTTGTTTCAGTCATTTGACTGTGGCCATGCTGGAGCATCACCTTTTAGTCGAGCTAATCAACCCCAGGACTTATTCTTTGTAAGCCTAGTACTTATTCTATCAGTCTCTTTAGCCGAATCGCTAAGTTACAGGGACGTAAACACACCAGCATCGGTTGTCAAGCAATGTTGGGGGGACAAACTCAGACACACAAATATTTACACACACATACATATATATATATATATATATATATATATATATATATATATATATATATATATATATATATACAATAGGCTTCTTTCAGTTTCCATCTACCAAATCCACTCACAAGGCTTTGGTCGGCCCGAGGCTATAGTAGAAGACACTTGCCCAAGGTGCCACACAGTGGGACTGAACCCGGAACCATGTGGTTGGTAAGCAAGCTACTTACCACACAGCCACTCCTATATGGAGAACTCATTTAAACAACAAGCAGCTTTTTCCAGATCCACCCAAAGTGACTGAGAAGATTCAGCAGAGAAGAAAGAGTAAGAATTACTGGCCATTACTTCAGGCACCCAGAAGAACCTGTGTGTCAACTGGTTTTACGGCAGTCACTTGAAGGGAGAACCAACAGGGGAAGAAAATGTCAGGAGTGGCTGTGTGGTAAGTAGCTTGCTTACCAACCACATGGTTCCGGGTTCAGTCCCACTGCGTGGCATCTTGAGCAAGCGTCTTCTACTATAGCCTCAGGCCGACCAAAGCCTTGTGAGTGGATTTGGTAGACGGACACTGAAAGAAGCCCATCATATATATATGTATATATATATATATATATATATATATATATATACATATATATATATGTATATGTATGTGTGTGTGTGTATGTATGTGTGTCTGTGCTTGTCCCACCAGCATCGCTTGACAACCAATGGTGGTGTATTTATGTCCCCGTAACTTAGCAGTTCAGCAAAAGAGACCGATAGAATAAGTACTAGGCTTCCAAAAAAAAAAATCCTGGGGTCAATTTGCTCGACTAAAGGCAGTGCTCCAGTATGGCCGCAGTCAAATGACTGAAACAAGTAAAAGAGTGAAAAGAGTAACCTATGGGGACAACTTGCTTCAGGACAGTGGAATGGCAAATGTCGACAAATTAAGAACATGCACGGGGGACCATGATGGATGGTATGCTTGCATGAAATCAATGAAGCTTCTGGGAGGATGGCCCAACTAACTATTATTTATGACAGAAGTCTGTCATAAATATGATATAAACATATAAAGCATATCTTGAAATATGACAAAACTGTTAAGAAATAAAAGCAAAAACGAAATCATGACCTATTCCATATTTTTGTAATGTACTGTTATATCATTACATAAAAAGAAAAAAGGAGTTAGAGTATTTACAGTTTGTCGTATCTTAGAAACTGCATCTTTAATTTTCTGTTTCTCTTCTGATATTTCTCTCTCTTTCTCTTCAAGAGCCTGCAGAACAAAAGAAGGCAATAAAAATGTATACATTAATGATTTCTTTATTTCAAATCTTAATAAAAACGATTTCTTTGTATTTAATAACATTATCATCATAATAATAATAATAATAATAATAATAATAACTATGGCTTTAAGTCCAACATAAAATTTACATCTACTTTGTCAAAAACAAGCGTTGGATTTTTTTGACACAAAGTTAAGTTTTCTGGAGGCAGAAAATTGACAGAGTTATTTTGCAAGCCCACGTCATCCCACATTTACCCCCACCACTGCTCTAATCATCCACACCATATGATTCAGTCAAATCTGAAATCCTAATTTTTGAGGATAAAATGGATTTGTACTGATATAGGGGATTACTGGAAATATGCAAATGCTTTTGTACACCATTATGTCAAACGTGGTTACAGTGAATCACAATTAAAGGAAATTGCAAACAACATAGCTAAGATTAGTGAGGAAAGTCGATAATTTTAGCAAACAAAGTACAATATGTGACAGAATTCCTTTAGTGATTAACTGGCACCGAAATTTTGCTGGCATTTCAAAAGTGTTACATGAAAGTTACCAGCATGTTGTGGAAAAATATCCTCGTTTCAAACATATATTTTCTCAGCCACCTATTGTAGCCTTTAGATGGAATAAAAATATAAGAGAACTATTAACCTCTACTTCTGACTCCAAGAAAACGAACATTGGAGTTTCTGCACACTGTACAGATTGGAGCCTGGTGTAGCCATCTGGTTTACCAGTCCTCAGTCAAATCGTCCAACCCATGCTAGCATGGAAAGCAGACGTTAAACGATGATGATGATATATATATATATATATATATATATATATATATATATATATATAGCAGAGATATGTGATTAAGAAATTCCCAATCACATAATTTCAGACTCATTTCCACAGTATAGCACCTTAAGACATGTGTCTTCTAGTATAGTCCCTGGCTGAATAAAGCCTTGTGAGTAAATTTGGTAAAAGGAAACTCATCTGAAAGCCTATCATGTATATAGACATGTATGTATATGTGTACATGCATATATGTGTGTATGTGTTTGTAATATGTGTGAGTGTGTGTGTGCACATTTGTGTGTGTGTGTGTGTGCATGTGTGTGTGTGTGCGTGTGTGTGTGTGTGTGCGTGCATGTGTGTGTGTGCCTGTGTTGCTATGACAAGAAGACAAAGGTGATGATAATAGAAATATTGTTATTATGTTGAATATTAAGGTGGCAAGCTAGTGGAATCATTAGCATGCCAGGCAAAATGATCAGTGGCAATTCATCTGTTCTTACATTCTGAGTTCAAATCCTGCCATGGTCGCTTTTGACTATCATCCTTTCAGAGTCAATAAATTAAGTACCAGTGAAACACTGGGGTTCAATGTAATCAACTAGTTCCCTCTCCCCAAAATCCAGGCATTGTGCCTTTTGTAGAAAAGATTGTATTGAATATATAAACTTACTATTTTTCTCTGAGTATCCAGCCATGTAATTGGTAATGGCATCTTTTCTGAGGTCTGCATGTTGGGAGAGAAAAATAAAAACTGAATGTAAGAAATTTTTACAGAGAAGTGAGGAAGTTGAAATGAAGTGATAATAAATCTTATATGATACGTGGATGCCAGGGAAATGTATCCTGTGTATATAAGGAAAGCTTTATATTACTCACAACGTATGAAATAAAAACTAACAAAAAGTCTGTAAAGGAGCATGGACATTTAGGATAAACTTATGAAAATGCATTGAATGGGCAAACTTCAGAGAGTCTATGCTTTGCTTTCACTTATGAGGTGGTATCAAAAAGTTCTCAGATTATTCTGTAGCATGCCAACAGATGGCAGCACATGGTTGCATACACAGTGACAGCTAGCAGTGACCTTGATGAGGAAGTGTACCAAGTGACTGCGATTTTGTCATAGACAGGAAGTTGGAACAAAGAGCCATTGTAGAATTTTGCATTAAACCTGGGAAGTCTGCTACAGAAACATTGAGCATGTTTTGGCAAGCTTATGGTGATGAGGCAATGGGTCGTATGCAATATTTAGAGTGGCACAGGTGTTTCAAAAACAGAAGAAGGTCCCTGGGAGATGATGAGCAATCTGGAAGACCTGCCACAAGCACCACCCCTGGAAATATGGTATTGTGCATTGAGAATTCATCTCCCAGGGCCAGGCTGTCAATCAAGAGTTCTACGGTGATGTTTTGAAGTATCTGAGGGAGGACATTCAGCAAAAGTGACCAGATCTGTGGAGCGCAAAGAGTTGAATTCATCATGATGACAATGCACCCTGTCACCAAGCTCACCTCACTTGTGAATTTATCACCAATAACATGCTATCACTTCCACACCCAGCCTATTCACCAGATTTAGCACCTGCAGACTTCCCTCTCTTTCCCCGACATGAAAATGCAGCTCAAATGCCACTGTTAAACATTGTTTAGTCTGCTGCCCTAACCACTGGGCCATTGCGCCTCCACTTCTATCACTATATGAAGCTGTGTAGACATGTCAGAACTAGTGTTGTCACATGTTGTAACATTGCCACACACACAAAATGGCTGTTTATCCTTTTTATATTTATTATAAAATAAAACTTATAAACCCAGGGTCTCATAAAGTGGGCCTTTGTAATGTGAGGTATTACTGTGCACATTACTCAGGGTTTGAGCACAATGAGCTTGCACTCAGAAATAGTTTGCAGACTTTGTGATTCATAATTGAATAAAATTTATTTTAAGCTACATATACATCATAGACCTGTCAACTATCAGTGTTTTCGTAATCGATTTGAAAATCCATTTTTAACACTAACGTAAAAGCGGTGTTACTGTATGGGGCTGAGACATGGTGAACAGCAGTTAAGTCAAATAAGCAAATACAATCATTCATCAACAGGTGCTTGCATAGTATACTTAAAATCAGATGGCCCAAACACATAAGCAATATGGAGCTATGGCAAAGAACGAATCCAGTTTCAATTAGGGAGAAAATATTTACGAAAAAGTGGAAGTGGATTGGTAGCACAGTTAGAAAGGACACACCAAATGCAGCAAAAAGTGCTTTACAGTGGAATCCGGATGGATATAGAAGGGGGTTGGCCTAAGAACTTGTGGTGTAGATCAACACAAAAGGAACTAGAGAAAGGGGGACATTCATGGCAGATTATATGTACAGAAACGAGAAATTATGCGACATGGAATTCAATTATAAGTGGCCTATACTCCGTGTTGGAGGGTTAAAGGCAAGAAAGAAGAATACATCATAGAATAAATGATTAAAAACTCACTCCTGCCTCTTGAGATGGTAATCCAATACTATGTAGTTTCATGCATGCTTTGCTCTCTTTTTTAGCAAGGTAAGGTTTCTGGTTGATGGTCATTTGATACCATTCCTTTGAAACACGGCTCTGAATTTTGGTCAAAAGTTTATGTTCATGATTGATTTTATAGCAAGAAGCAGTGCCATCATACGCGGTGACCAAAAGGAACTGACAATCCCATGATAGAACGATGGTCTTCACACCTCTGTTGTGATAGTTATGTGTGATTGAGCTGAGTTGAATTTTACTCTGTTGAAATTAAAAGAAAATTCAAAAACAAAATTCAAACTATCACCACCACCACTACCACCACCATTACCACCACCACCACATATTTATATGTTGTTTTGCATGTGTTTATATATTTGGACATGTGTGTGCATATACATATATGCACATTTGTATATATGTTTTCATATATCATCATCATCATCATCATTTAACGTCCGCTTTCCATGCTAGCAGGGGTTGGACGATTTGACTGGGAACTGGCGAACCAGATGGCTACACCAGACTCCAATCTGATCTGGCAGAGTTTCTACAGCTGGATGCCCTTCCTAACGCCAACCACTCCAAGAGTATAGTGGGTGCTTTTTACATGACCGGCAGTACTGGCAACGGCCATGCTCAAATGGTGTTTTTTTACGTGCCACCTGCACAGGAGTCAGTCCAATGTTTTGTTCACATGCCACCGGCACAAGTGCCAGTAAAGCAAAGCTGGAAACAATCGCACTCAAATGGCGCTTTTTATGCGCCACAGGCATGGAAGCAAGACCGCTGCTCTGGCAGTGATCCTGCTCGATGGTGCTGTTAGCACTCCACTGGCACAGGTGCCAGTCATCAAATTTGGTTCAGTTTTGATCTCACTTGCCCCAACAGTTTTGATCTCACTTGCAAGCTGAGTTTAGTGTCCAATGAAGGAAGGTTGACGTGTATTTTATGTGTATTAATAAGTATGTACATATATATATTTGTGCGAGTGTTCAGATGCAGATGTATCTTTATGTATATATATTATTTTACATATATGTCTCAAGAAGACCCATACTCCACAGTAGAAGTGTTAATGCTGCTCCCTCTGGTGAAGAGTGTTGGCCTGCCAGAGTCCTGTACCAGTGCCACATAAAAAGCACTCATGCCAGTGCCATGTAAACATGCTTGTGCAGTTCCACATAAAAGCACCCAGCATACTCTGTAAAGTGATTGGCATTGGGAAGCCATAGAAACCATGTCAAATCAGACTGGAGTTTGGTGTAACCCCTCAGCTTACCAGCCCTGGTTAATCCGTTCAACCCATGCCAGCATGGACAATAGATGTTAAATGATGATGATGATGATTTTTACCTATATATTTTAATACTTCTTCACTTACACCTTTTACTGTGTACGTGTGTTTGTACATTATTCTCCTACGTACCTATGTATGTATGTATGTATGTATGTATGTATGTATGTATGTGTGTATGTGTGTGTATGCATGTGTCTGTGTCTGTGTCTGTGAATATGCGTGTGTGTATGTGCAGATTGGTATGTTTTGTTTTATGTATGTCTTTTCATGCATATATTTGCATATTTAGACATGCTTATATATACTTAAATGATAAACTAATGGAAGGTTTTTTTATGTATGTATGTATGTATGTATGTATGTATGTGTGTATGTATGTTTGTATGTATGTTTGTATGTATGTATGTTTGTATGTATTTCAACCATGGGCATTGGTGAAGGATTTAAACACCAACAAAAACCTAAAAACCCAGTATTCTTCATACCAGGTCCTTTGCGCCAAATTATAGACAATCCCTTATCACAATAACTACCAGAAATGTAACGAACTCTTGATTAGTCTAATGTAACCAGCAATGCTATTGTTCACAAATTGAGATATAGAAGAAGAAAAATAGTAAAACGGTCTGAATGATTTACCAGATCTACAGCTAGAAAAGCATGGATGGATCCATCTTCAGCAGCCATTAGTAGCCATTTCTCATCATAACTGGTACATAGGCAACAAGCAGAAAATTGGTCAAATGGGAATCTCTTTGAAATTTCCCATCCAAGGCCCTGCTATAAAATTAAAATAAGTAAAATTAGATGATATGTGAAGGTGTATATATATGTGGTGTGTCTATTTGGGGGTGTAGGTGTAGCTGTGTGGAGATGGTGGGTTAGGGTTAGGGTTGTGTGATTAAGAGGCTTGCTTCCCAACCATGTGATCTTGTGTTCAATCCCACTGCATGGCACCTTGAGTGAATATCTTCTACTATAGCACCAGATAAATCAAAGGTTTGTGAGTGGATTTGGTAGAGGGAAACTGAAAGAAGTCCATTGTGTATATCTGTATGTGCTTGCATGAGTTTAAAATGTGTGTGTGTGTGTGTGTTTGTGTGCATGCATGCGCACATGTATACCTTTGTCTAAACATCACATGATGGTTGTAAATGAGCATCTCTAATTACACAAGCCAGGTTTTTATTCATTTCCAGTCTTCCATGAAAAGCATTTCTAGCTCAGAAAAATATTAACTTGCCTGGAAACAGTTGAGGGTTGGCAAAAGGAAAAGCATCCAGCAATAGAAAAATTTGCCTCAACAAATTCCATTTGACCCATGAAAGCACAGGAAATGATGAAGATAAACAATTTTATCTTACAACAGCTCAACTTGTTGGTCCAGGGCCATTAAACTATCTCTATTATTCCACTTCAATAATTTTCATGGAAATTTCATGGGTCCTGTTGGTCTTTATTACTATTTCTAGTCGAATAAATCAACAGCATTTTTTTATTTTTTATTTTTTGCGAAGCCTGGCACTTATTCTATCAGTCCCCTTTACTGAACAGCTAAAATACACATCAACACTAGTTGTCAAGTGGTGGTGAGAGACAAACACAGATACAAAGACACACATATTGATATATATATATATATATATTATAAAAGTTAGAATAGGGTAGTTAATAGGATTACCTTTGGTTTCACATCCACAAAGCGCTTAGCTTTGTGGCATATCATCAGATCCCAAAACCCAAAGGTAATCTCATTGACTGGCCTATTCTAACTTTTATATTATATACTGCTCTGTAACTTAGAGTATGCTTTTTTGGTTTTATGTTCTACCGACGATATATGTATGTATATATATATATATATATATATATATATATATGGGTGTGTGTATGCATGTGTGCGCGCGCGCGCGTGTGTGTGTGTGTGTGTGTGTGTGTGTGTGTGTGTGTGTGTGTGTATGTATATATGTATATACCCGACAGGTTTCTTCCAGTTTCTGTCTACCAAAGCCACTTGTAAGGCTTTGGTTGGCCCAAGACTATAGTAGAAGACACTTGCCATAGGTGAGACTGAACCTAAAACCATGCAGTTAAGAAGCAAGCTTTTTACCACACAGTGATGCCTGCAATAAGTTTTCCAGATTTTTTAAGCCTAAATACTAAGTGCATGCATTATTCATAAGAACTCAGTGTCTGCCCATGTTTTCCTAATCTGTTACATCACCATATACAGAAAGCATGGCTGGAAGTAAGCTAACTGTCCAAGCTAAGAGATAAATAACAAAGAGTTGAAATCGTTATAAAAATGTGGTATTTTCCTATGACAGTGACAATATATTAAATATTCAATACAACTGGCAGGTTGTTCTGTGTAATTACTACCATCAACCTTCAGTATGGAAAGATGAAATGTAATACCTTCATACTGGAAATGCTACTACTTCAATTATTTAATACAAACATTGAATAAATAAATAACTACTAGGAACAATATATAAATACTGCCATAATCAAAATGTGAATATAAACTAAAAGCTAAATACTTTCCTTAAAATACTGTCATTATCGTGATGAGCTATCACTATCTGTGTTACTACTGCGTTCCCTGAAAATAAGACCCGGCCTTATATTAATTTTGCATCCAAAAAATGCACTACGGCTTATTTTCGGGGGATGGCTTATATTTTTATGGAAAAAATCCAAGAAAGACAAAAAAGTCTCATGTCCTCATGTAAAAGGAAAAAAATCTTAATTAAGATTGTGGTTAGGATAGTCAAGGAAAATCAATAAATAAAATTCTTTAAAATATACCTCTGAATCAGCATCAAATTTGTAATTTATCTGTGCAAGTTCTTGAGATTTCTTGAATGTAGTATAGACATGTTCATTCATAGCTTCCAGCCCTCTACCGGGAGACGTGAGTAGAAGTACATTCATACAAAGCTTATCGTTGTCAAATATACTCATTGAACTTTGGAACTTATCATGAAATGCTGAAATGTTGATGAAACAGTAGTTATTATTTTTTTATCTTTTACTTGTGTCAGTCATTAGACTGTGGGCATACTGGGGCACTGCCTCGAAGAATTTTATCGACCCCCAATACCTATTAATTTTTTTGTAAAGCTTGATACTTATTTTATCGGGCTCTTTTGCCAAATGGCTAAGTTAACAAGGATGTAAACACACCAACATTGTTTATCAACCAGTGGTGGGGAACAAACACATACACAAAGACACACACACACACATATATATATATGTATGTATGTATGTATGTATGTGTGTATGTATGTATATATATATGTATATATATATGTATATATATATATATATATATATATATATATATATATATATATATGTATTATATATATATATGTGTGTGTGTGTGTGTGTGCGTGTGTGTATATATGTATGTATATATATATATATATATATATATATATATATATATATATATATATACAATGGGCTTCTTTCAGTTTTCATCTGCCATATTCACTCACAAGGCTTTGGTTGGCTTGAGGCTGTAGTAGAAGACACTTGCCCAAGGTGTCACACAAGGGACTGAACCCAGAACCAAGGACACAGTATTTCTTTTTCCAACTATAATATACTACTAAGTATATTAAAGGTTTACAAGTCATTATTGGGCTTTACTTTTGTGATGTTCTTATTTCTAAGTTTATCTCTATAGATTTTCTATAGAATTTAAAGCAAATGCTGAAAGTTACAACATAAATGTAATTTTCAGTACTGGCACTAAATCCTATAGAAAATCTATAGATAAACTTAGAAAGCTCTATATATATATGCATCTTAAACACATAGATTATGTGAATACTGCTCGATGCTAGTACATTGATAAGGAAACCGCAGTATTGAGCAACTTCCATAGCCAGTAAACTGACATGCTGTAATATAAATATTTCTGCATTCAATCAGAACAGGCTTCTTTGAGAGAGTTCTCAAATGGGTTAGATGGCTGCTACACAAGAGTGCTATGAATGGCCCTAAATGTGAAATGGTAGCAACCTATGACAAATGAATGCCTTTATGGAGACCTGCTGAAAGCTAGCAAGATCAGGCAAAGATGGCTGCAACTATCTGGTCAGTGTGTGTACCACCCTGAACTGGAAACATCCAAATTAGTCTTGTGGAACCTACTTCATGATGATGTAAGAAGAGGAAAATGTTGTCACACATCAATGTGATCGTGACCACTGGCTTGGAGTATATCCAGGATATCAAGGCAATGGTGTTGGACCAAGAAGTGTGGTGGGTAGACTTTGTTGCTGCAACCTAGGTTGGGATTCAGCCATACAAAAAACAAAAATGAGATTAATGAGGGTTATTCATTCTTCTAGATGAGTACCTTGTGGATGGACATCACCAAGCTTTTCTGTGAGGAATATTCTGTTGCTTAAAGTAACTCAGATACTCTCTGATGTTAGTGAATAGCTAATGTCCCCTTGGAGAGAGCCACTTTGTTATGAAACCAAGTGCCTATACAACATCAATATTCTGGGATTATTGGGGCAAAGTCCTCTTATAACATTGACTAAATTACTTAAACAAGACAAAGACATTCTAATGAGGGGTTTTAAAGCAAGACTAGGGAACAGTGCTGGATTTAGACCAAGTAGGGTCCATGGACGGTTACGTTTTTGGGAACCCCTTATGATTTTGCTAATTCAAAGCATAATAAAGAAGACCTCATTAAATTTACAGGCCCTAAACAGTTAGAAGAGACCCCCCAAAATTAAAAGAGACTTGGTAGATTCAGAGGGACTCAGATTTAATGGCTTTTTAAATCTAAATGGGCCCACTAAATCAAAACAGAATTCAATAATTTTAAAAGAACACTATTGGATTTAAAAAATTAAACAAGTAAAAAAACTTATAAATTATTTACTTGGTTGCTTTAAATAGGTGCCCCTTGGCCATATCTCATATTAGCCCATACATAAATATGGCCCTACTAAGGAGGAATTTAAAAATTCCTAGGATTAAGTGATCAGAACCAGTATTTGGAAAACAGCAACAATGTCAGGTTTATTCCTCTGTGGGCAGAATATGACATCAACATTATCCACACCATCTTCCAGTAAAAGAACAAACATGAAAACCTCACAGGTGCATTCCATATCTAAATACTAGCATCTTATGACCACATTATGGTCAGGTAATTGGACTTCAAGGATGTTCTGCTCATTGAAGCTATGCAAACACTTGAGTGTAGGTCAGACCATCAAGTGATACTAACGAAGGATATCCCTAACAATGTGCAAGAGCATCAAACATCAAGATGCTCGAATGTTGTAAACTTGACAGTCCTAATATTTGTAAGGACTTCCATCACTCACTCTCGATGTCAAACTTACAGCTTCAAAGGTACTCATCACTTTGGGCACTCATCACTCTGAAAGCTGGCATGGATGACAAATGGTTCTCATAAAGTTCAAATTCTATAATGCAGCTGCTAAAACCATCAGAAATAAGACTGGCTCAAGGAGAACACCAGAATAATCAGCAGGCCCCTGAATTACATGCACAAGGCCCATAAAGTCACCTGGGACAATTACTCATAACACACTCAAGCAAAACAAAAGCAAGCATTTTGGAGTGAGACTTATTCACTCTTTCTGTTCTGAAAAATCAATGATAGATGGCTAACACTCAAGAAATTTAGATGCACCTAGATAAGCATGTTATGCATGTTTTCTATGAAGTGATGAAGGCACTTATAATGCACTAGGAAATTGTTCAAGGATATCAACCATCAGATATTACTGAAATATATGAGTCAATAATAGAGGAACCCTAGGAAAACACTTCCACTAGATCCTAAATCAGTGAATCCAGCAGTCCTGAAGGAAATCTGTGAAATGTTCATCGTCCAGCCTCTTGTTACACCATGCAGTTAGTGCTACCATCAAAACATTAAAAAATAGAAAATCACCTCCTTGAAGGAGGATGTTTATCTCAGCACAAGATCTCTTGATCACTACATCACAGAGGTGTGGAACCAGGAGTATTTACTTCGATATTGGAAGGGTGCTAATATCATTACTACCTGTTAAAACTAAGAAGAGAAATCTGTTTCTTCAGTCGGTAAGGATATAGCAAATGTGTCCATTGTTGAGAAGGTCATAGCCAAGACCTTGCTCAAAGACTAATTCAATCAATATTAGAAAACATCAGACCAGAGTTGCAGTGTAGATTCCACAAAGAACAAGGTACACTCAACATAATCTTTGTTACAAAGTAGCTTAAGATAAATGCAGGAAGTAACCTGCTTGTTGTGTTTGTCAAAGTCTTTTCACACCATAAATAGAGAACTCCTACAAGAAATTCGCAGATAGTTTGGTTTCTCACCCAAATTTGAAAATCCCTAAACTACTTTAACACAGTGATTATGGCTTTAATTATTGTTGGAAGGCAGAAATCTAAGCTGTTCAATGTGAAAATTACATAGATTCTGTACTGTTTAATATCTTCCCTTTTTATGTGACCACACTAATATGCAGAAAGGTGGAAGAGGAGATAGGGGTTATTACAAACTTCTAGCTTGACAGGAACATGTTCAAAATCAGAAATAGCTTGCACCAATCTAAAATTATTTAGAGTTAGAATTTTTTAAACATAAAATCAAGTTCCAAAGAGATTAAAAAAAAAACACTATTAGCTTCATTCTCAAGGAGATACTGGTCAATAAAAATAACAACTGAAAAAAACTGTGTTACCTATTCTGTGAGGGATCAACCAATGACTTAGAAATGAAAATAAGCCAATGAGAGAACTGCTATGTGATTGCTTGATAACAGAAGAAGGAAAACAAATAAAAATCATCAAAACAAATTTTAAAAGAATTTTAAAAAATAAAAATAGTGAAGATTGAGAGCTTCTGGCAATGCAAAGAGGAAAAAGTTTAATAAACTTTAGATATTTCTGACACAAAAGTCCATCATTAGAAGTAAACAGACAAGAAATGTTGAACAATGATCAACACGGTCAGTATCAGATAAAGACTAACATTTTTTGACTGTTTACTCCTGATGATGGTGTGTTGTACCTGAAATATATGAAGTTCATTAACTTTTTAGCATTCAGATTACTCTGTCAAATGTAATGCTTATTTATTCACAGTTTTGAATAAATCGTGGCTTATTTTCTAACTCCAAGATTTCAATATGATTGTTTATTTTTAGAATGACAATGTAGGGTACGTGCAAGAGGCTGGACCTGGCCAGTTTGCACAAAGCACAGAGTATTTGGGCCAGATATGACTGGTTTGAATGTTAAAGGGCTAAACTTTTTCATTTCTGCATTGTAAGAAGCTCTCTGTTCTCACCATATTGTTTCTTTACATCTTTGTCACAATGTTTCAAACAAGCTTTAACACTCTTCGTAAAAAGGAAAAAAAATTGCTGATGCTCAGTAATGACACGTTTAAACTTACTACTTTTGAAGTTTGGTTCCAAATAGAAAAATATAAGTTTATTGAATTCTGTTTCTTGTTCCATGTGGTCAGATGCAGCTGAGACATAAACCTTGACACCAGCAGTACTCTCTGTGGCAACAGACAATAACAAGTTGGGCATTTCTATAAAGCCAAAAACAAAAACAAAAAAAGTTATCAATGAAACCAGAGTTCAGAATGTATAATAGACTAATTAACTAAATGAAAAGTTGCAGTTTATTTAGGCGATTACTGATGTGAACTCATATTGGCAAAATCATTTTGTTATGTTTGCATTTTCTCAGTACAATAGCAGTGAGAATCTTTTGTGACTACCTGTGGTAATGCCACAAGCATGTTGTGTTGCTACAATAGATTCCATTGAACCTTGTGGTGTGTGACCAGTTAAAGTACTGAGTGTTGAATAGACGTTTTTCTCTTTCTTTTTCTTTCTTTCTTCTCCTTTTTCCTCTTTTTTTCTTTCTTTGCTCATGTTTGTGTTTTCTTTGGTTTGTGATTTTTATTTTAATGTGGTTTTGTATTAAAAATGCATGTGTCTTTGATGATTTGTGATGATATCTGATAAATGACATACATGCATCTGAGCCCCAGATGGTTTATGAAAGTTGTTTTAGCTGGGGAGCTGTCACAAGCATCATCCTCATTATTATCACCATCATTAAACTGACCTTCATTAGACTTACTGAATGTAACATAGATGTAAACACTAGCTTAAAATACAATATCTTCATGGACAGAAAATCAGGGATCATCATCTGATAAATGACATACATGCATCTGAGCCCCAGATGGTTTATGAAAGTTGTTTTAGCTGGGGAGCTGTCAACATAACTCTTAAAAAATAATGGGCCTGTGGATGTGGGTTAACACTGTTTTTTAGCAGAGTCACATGAGTACAAAGTTTACAGACGATAAGCTCAAGCAAGCTGAAGCTTATGAACACAATCTTAACCAATCAGCACGCAGCTTAGGTGTCATGGTTTGATGAGCATGGTAAAACAGTAGACATTGACAGCTCTTATTTCTAGAAACATTTTAACCAATCAGAAAGACTGAGAGAGGATTTGGCTACAACCAGATTTTGAGAAATATCTGATACTATAAGTCATTGTCCTCATCTTAAATATCTTTAAATGAAATTTAGTGCAAATTTGGATTTATAATGCTGTCAGTAATTACTACAGTTTTTAAGTAACATCAATATTGATACTATTCTTCTTCATATTATTGTCCATTCAGAATGGGTTTAAGATTCTCAATAAAATTCTTTTCCCTTACTCATCTTCTAACTTCACTTAAAGTTTGTAAAAGAAGGATATCAAAAAACTCTCCTTGTTGCATGTTTCTAAATGATCACCTAATACAATCTGAAAGACCTTAAGGTCTCTGATTTGTTGCTGCTATACCTGAGTTCATTCCTATAATGAGTTTCCTGTCTGGCCAATATATATTTCTTCATAATGCAAGTATTTAACGGAGTTGTTACTGTTGTTTAGTCAAACTTTACCTTTGATAACAATGGCTCTAAGCTTTTTGGTTGCCTTTTACTTTCAACAAATATACAAATTAGCAATTAAATATTTTAGTTCGGTATTTTGTCTGATGATAGGTATATTGACCTGATGACATTAAAAATATTTTGACAACATGGATTATGTGCCTCTTCCTTGGGTTGGTCTAAGTTGTTCTATAGGCATTTGTTTTGCATATTGTATATCATTTTCTGCGACAGCTGCAACAAAGACTATGAAGCTGTGGCCAGCAGGCATTCTGACTGCATCCTCATAATAAAATTCATTTTCCATATCCTTCAACAAGGTCTTGAGCCCAATTTGGATGGTTATGTAAAGCTGCTGAAAATGGTGGTCAAACCCTAGCTGAAGAGGGCTGCTGCTAGAAGGTCATATGTGTGGCAGCAGGATTCAGCTCCTTGCTATACCTCTGAAAAAAGTCAAAAATAGTCACTGGAGAATTTCTACTACAACTTCACCACCAACCAATTTCTGGCCTCTTAATTCCTCTGATTGTAATCCCATGGATTACTTTGTGTGGGATGTGGTTGAGAAACACACTAATCTCTCTACCTGCAACACCAAGGCCAAGCTGGTGGCTAAGATTAAGGAGATCTTTGAAGATCTTCCCTTGG